>NC_068961.1:13314176-13408279 GCF_026419915.1 Harpia harpyja | reverse complement strand
CCGCGGCACCAGCCTCTTGCCGAAAAGGCAAACGTCCGGCTCCTTCTCCCACAAGGAAGGGGCCCAGCCCTGAAAGCTCTTGCTGCTCTTCACGGTGCCTTGGCGCCCTATCTACAGGCACAACAGCAGTGGGGATCTGTGCTTTCCCAGAGACGCAACATCTCATGGCGCTCGGCCGCGGCACAGCCTCTTGCCGAAAAGGCAAACGTCCGGCTCCTTCTCCCACAAGGAAAGGGCCCAGCCCTGAAAGCTCTTGCTGCTCTTCACGGTGCCTTGGCACCCTAATCTACAGGCACAACAGCAGTGGGGATCCTGTGCTTTCCCAGAGACGCAACATCTCATGGCGCTCGGCCGCGGCAGAGCCTCTTGCCGAAAAGGCAAACGTCCGGCTCCTTCTCCCACAAGGAAGGGCCCAGCCCTGAAAGCTCTTGCTGCTCTTCATGGTGCCTTGGCGCCCTATCTACAGGCACAACAGCAGTGGGGATCTGTGCTTTCCCAGAGACGCAACATCTCATGCGCTCGGGCCGCGGCAGAGCCTCTTGCCGAAAAGGCAAACGTCCGGGCTCCTTCTCCCACAAGGAAGGGCCCAGCCCTGAAAGCTCTTGCTGGCTCTTCACCTACCCTTGGTGCCCTAATCGACAGGCACAACAGCAGTGGGGATCTGTGCTTTCCCAGAGATGCAACATCTCATGGCGCTCGGTCCGCGGCAGAGCCTCTTGCCGAAAAGGCAAACGTCCGGCTCCTTCTCCCACAAGGAAGGGCCCAGCCCTGAAAGCTCTTGCTGCTCTTCACGGTGCCCTTGGCGCCCTATCTACAGGCACAACAGCAGTGGGGATCTGTGCTTTCCCAGAGACGCAACATCTCATGGCGCTCGGACCGCGGCAGAGCCTCTTGCCGAAAAGGCAAACGTCCGGCTCCTTCTCCCACAAGGAAGGGCCCAGCCCTGAAAGCTCTTGCTGCTCTTCACGGTGCCTTGGCGCCCTATCTACAGGCACAACAGCAGTGGGGATCTGTGCTTTCCCAGAGACGCAACATCTCATGGCGCTCGGAGCCCGCGGCACAGCCTCTTGCCGAAAAGGCAAAACTTCCGGCTCCTTCTCCCACAAGGAAGGGCCCAGCCCTGCAAGCTCTTGCTGCTCTTCACGGTGCCTTGGCGCCCTATCTACAGGCACAACAGCAGTGGGGATGTGTGCTTTCCCAGAGACCGCAACATCTCATGATGGCGCTCGGCCGCGGGCAGAGCCTCTTGCCGAAAAGGCAAACGGTCCGGCTCCTTCCCCCACAAGGAAGGGCCCAGCCCGGAAAGCTCTTGCTGCTCTTCACGGTGCCTTGGCGCCCTATCTACAGGCACAACAGCAGTGGGGATCTCTGCATTCACAAGAGACGCAACATCTCATGTCGCTCTCGGGGCCGCGGCAGAGCCTCTTGCCGAAAAGGCAAACGTCCGGCTCCTTCTCCCACAAGGAAGGGCCCAGCCCTGAAAGCTCTTGCTGCTCTTCACGGTGCCTTGGCGCCCTCTCTACAGGCACAACAGCAGTGGGGATCTGTGCTTTCCCAGAGACGCAACATCTCATGGCGCTCGGGCCCGCGGCACAGCCTCTTGCCGAAAAGGCAAACGTCCGGCTCCTTCTCCCACAAGGAAGGGCCCAGCCCTGAAAGCTCTTGCTGCTCTTCACCTACCCTTGGTGCCCTAATCGACAGGCACAACAGCAGTGGGGATCTGTGCTTTCCCAGAGACGCAACATCTCATGGCGCTCGGGACCGCGGCAGAGCCTCTTGCCGAAAAGGCAAACGTCCGGCTCCTTCTCCCACAAGGAAGGGCCCAGCCCTGAAAGCTCTTGCTGCTCTTCACGGTGCCTTGGCGCCCTCTCTACAGGCACAACAGCAGTGGGGATCTGTGCTTTCCCAGAGACGCAACATCTCATGGCGCTCGGCGCCGCGGCAGAGCCTCTTGCCGAAAAGGCAAACGTCCGGCTCCTTCTCCCACAAGGAAGGGCCCAGCCCTGAAAGCTCTTGCTGCTCTTCACGGTGCCTTGGCGTCCTATCTACAGGCACAACAGCAGTGGGGATCTGTGCTTTCCCAGGGACGCAACATCTCATGGCGCTCAGCCGCGGCAGAGCCTCTTGCCGAAAAGGCAAACGTCCGGCTCCTTCTCCTACAAGGAATGGCCCCAGCCCTGAAAGCTCTTGCTGCTCTTCACGGTGCCTTGGCGCCCTATCTACAGGCACAACATAGTGGGGATCTGTGCTTTCCCAGAGACGCAACATCTCATGGCGCTCGGCCCGCGGCACAGCCTCTTGCCGAAAAGGCAAACGTCCGGCTCTCTTCTCCCACAAGGAAGGGCCCAGCCCTGAAAGCTCTTGCTGCTCTTCACGGTGCCTTGGCACCCTATCTACAGGCACAACAGCAGTGGGGATCTCTGCATTCCCAGAGACGCAACATCTCATGGCGCTCGGCCGCGGCAGAGCCTCTTGCCGAAAAGGCAAATGTCCTGCTCCTTCTCCCACAAGGAAGGGCCCAGCCCTGAAAGCTCTTGCTGCTCCTTCACGGTGCCTTGGCGCCCTATCTACAGGCACAACAGCAGTGGGGATCTGTGCTTTCCCAGAGACGCAACATCTCATGGCGCTCGGCCGCGGCAGAGCCTCTTGCCGAAAAGGCAAACGTCCGGCTCCTTCTCCCACAAGGAAGGGCCCCAGCCCTGAAAGCTCTTGCTGCTCTTCACGGTGCCTTGGTGCCCTATCTACAGGCACAACAGCAGTGGGGATCTGTGCTTTCCAAGAGACGCAACATCTCATGGCGCTCCGGCCGCAGCACAGGCCTCTTGCCGAAAATGGCAAACGTCCGGCTCCTCTTCTCCCACAAGGAAGGGCCCAGCCCTGAAAGCTCTTGCTGCTCTTCACGGTGCCTTGGCGCCCTATCTACAGGCACAACAGCAGTGGGGATCTGTGCTTTCCCAGAGACGCAACATCTCATGGCGCTCGGCCGCGGCAGAGCCTCTTGCCGAAAAGGCAAACGTCCGGCTCCTTCTCCCACAAGGAAGGGCCCAGCCCTGAAAGCTCTTGCTGCTCTTCACCTACCCTTGGTGCCCTATCTACAGGCACAACATAAGTGGGGATCTGTGCTTTCCCAGAGACGCAACATCTCATGGCGCTCGGCCGCGGCAGAGGCCTCTTGCCGAAAAGGCAAACGTCCGGCTCCTTCTGCCACAAGGAAGGGCCCAGCCCTGAAAGCTCTTGCTGCTCTTCACGGTGCCTTGGCGCCCTATCTACAGGCACAACAGCAGTGGGGATCTCTGCATTCCCAGAGACGCAACATGTCATGGCGCTCGGCCGCGGCAGAGCCTCTTGCCGAAAAGGCAAAACGTCCGGCTCCTTCTCCCACAAGGAAGGGCCCAGCCCTGAAAGCTCTTGCTGCTCTTCACGGTGCCTTGGCGCCCTATCTACAGGCACAACAGCAGTGGGGATCTCTGCATTCCCAGAGACGCAACATGTCATGGCGCTCCGGGACCGCGGCAGAGCCTCTTGCCGAAAAGGCAAACGTCCGGCTCCTTCCTCCCACAAGGAAGGGCCCAGCCCTGAAAGCTCTTGCTGCTCTTCACGGTGCCTTGGTGCCCTCTCTACAGGCACAACAGCAGTGGGGATCTGTGCTTTCCCAGAGACGCAACATCTCATGGCGTTCGGCCGCGGCAGAGCCTCTTGCCGAAAAGGGCAAACGTCCGGCTCCTTCTCCCACAAGGAAGGGCCCAGCCCTGAAAGCTCTTGCTGCTCTTCACGGTGCCTTGGCGCCCTATCTACAGGCACAACAGCAGTGGGGATCTGTGCTTTCCCAGAGACGCAACATCTCATGGCGCTCGGACCGCCGGCACAGCCTCTTGCCGAAAAAGGCAAACGTCCGGCTCCTTCTCCCACAAGGAAGGGCCCAGCCCTGAAAGCTCTTGCTGCTCTTCACGGTGCTTTGGCACCCTAATCTACAGGCACAACAGCAGTGGGGATCTGTGCTTTCCCAGAGACGCAACATCTCATGGCGCTCGGCCCGCGGCAGAGCCTCTTGCCGAAAAGGCAAACGTCCGGCTCCTTCTCCCACAAGGAAGGGCCCAGCCCTGAAAGCTCTTGCTGCTCTTCATGGTGCCTTGGCGCCCTATCTACAGGGCACAACAGCAGTGGGGATCTGTGCTTTCCAGAGACGCAACATCTCATGCGCTCGGGCCGCGGCAGAGCCTCTTGCCGAAAAGGCAAACGTCCGGCTCCTTCTCCCACAGGAAGGGCCCCAGCCCTGAAAGCTCTTGCTGCTCTTCACCTACCCTTGGTGCCCTAATCGACAGGCACAACAGCAGTGGGGATCTGTGCTTTCCCAGAGATGCAACATCTCATGGCGCTCGGACCCGCGGCAGAGCCTCTTGCCGAAAAGGCAAACGTCCGGCTCCTTCTCCCACAAGGAAGGGCCCAGCCCTGAAAGCTCTTGCTGCTCTTCACCTACCCTTGGTGCCCTAATCGACAGGCACAACAGCAGTGGGGATCTGTGCTTTCCCAGAGATGCAACATCTCATGGCGCTCGGCCCGCGGCAGAGCCTCTTGCCGAAAAGGCAAACGTCCGGCTCCTTCTCCCACAAGGAAGGGCCCAGCCCTGAAAGCTCTTGCTGCTCTTCACGGTGCCTTGGCGCCCTATCTACAGGCACAACAGCAGTGGGGATCTGTGCTTTCCAGAGACGCAACATCTCATGGGCGCTCGGCCGCGGCAGAGCCTCTTGCCGAAAAGGCAAACGTCCGGCTCCTTCTCCCACAAGGAAGGGCCCAGCCCTGAAAGCTCTTGCTGCTCTTCACGGTGCCTTGGCGCCCTATCTACAGGCACAACAGCAGTGGGGATCTGTGCTTTCCCAGAGACGCAACATCTCATGGCGCTCGGGCCGCGGCACAGCCTCTTGCCGAAAAGGCAAACTTCCGGCTCCTTCTCCCACAAGGAAGGGCCCAGCCCTGCAAGCTCTTGCTGCTCTTCATGGTGCCTTGGCGCCCTATCTACAGGCACAACAGCAGTGGGGATGTGTGCTTTCCCAGAGACGCAACATCTCATGGCGCTCGGCCGCGGCAGAGCCTCTTGCCGAAAAGGCAAACGTCCGGCTCCTTCCCCCACAAGGAAGGGCCCAGCCCGGAAAGCTCTTGCTGCTCTTCACGGTGCCTTGGCGCCCTATCTACAGGCACAACAGCAGTGGGGATCTCTGCATTCACAGAGACGCAACATCTCATGTCGCTCAGCCGCGGCAGAGCCTCTTGCCGGAAAGGCAAACGTCCGGCTCCTTCTCCCACAAGGAAGGGCCCAGCCCTGAAAGCTCTTGCTGCTCTTCACGGTGCCTTGGCGCCCTCTCTACAGGCACAACAGCAGTGGGGATCTGTGCTTTCCCAGAGACGCAACATCTCATGGCGCTCGGCCGCGGCAGAGCCTCTTGCCGAAAAGGCAAACGTCCGGCTCCTTCTCCCACAAGGAAGGGCCCAGCCCTGAAAGCTCTTGCTGCTCTTCACCTACCCTTGGTGCCCTAATCGACAGGCACAACAGCAGTGGGGATCTGTGCTTTCCCAGAGACGCAACATCTCATGGCGCTCGGCCGCGGCAGAGCCTCTTGCCGAAAAGGCAAACGTCCGGCTCCTTCTCCCACAAGGAAGGGCCCAGCCCTGAAAGCTCTTGCTGCTCTTCACGGTGCCTTGGCGCCCTCTCTACAGGCACAACAGCAGTGGGGATCTGTGCTTTCCCAGAGACGCAACATGTCATGGCGCTCGGCCGCGGCAGAGCCTCTTGCCGAAAAGGCAAACGTCCGGCTCCTTCTCCCACAAGGAAGGGCCCAGCCCTGCAAGCTCTTGCTGCTCTTCACGGTGCCTTGGCGCCCTATCTACAGGCACAACAGCAGTGGGGATCTGTGCTTTCCCAGGGACGCAACATCTCATGGCGCTCAGCCGCGGCAGAGCCTCTTGCCGAAAAGGCAAACGTCCGGCTCCTTCTCCCACAAGGAAGGGCCCAGCCCTGAAAGCTCTTGCTGCTCTTCACGGTGCCTTGGCGCCCTATCTACAGGCACAACAGCAGTGGGGATCTCTGCATTCCCAGAGACGCAACATCTCATGGCGCTCGGCCGCGGCACAGCCTCTTGCCGAAAAGGCAAATGTCCTGCTCCTTCTCCCACAAGGAAGGGCCCAGCCCTGAAAGCTCTTGCTGCTCTTCACGGTGCCTTGGCGCCCTATCTACAGGCACAACAGCAGTGGGGATCTGTGCTTTCCCAGAGACGCAACATCTCATGGCGCTCGGGCCGCGGCAGAGCCTCTTGCCGAAAAGGCAAACGTCCGGCTCCTTCTCCCACAAGGAAGGGCCCAGCCCTGAAAGCTCTTGCTGCTCTTCACGGTGCCTTGGCGCCCTATCTACAGGCACAACAGCAGTGGGGATCTGTGCTTTCCCAGAGACGCAACATCTCATGGCGCTCGGCCGCGGCACAGCCTCTTGCCGAAAAGGCAAACGTCCGGCTCCTTCTCCCACAAGGAAGGGCCCAGCCCTGAAAGCTGTTGCTGCTCTTCACGGTGCCTTGGCGCCCTATCTACAGGCACAACAGCAGTGGGGATCTCTGCATTCCAAGAGACGCAACATCTCATGGCGCTCGGCCGCGGCAGAGCCTCTTGCCGAAAAGGCAAACGTCCGGCTCCTTCTCCCACAAGGAAGGGCCCAGCCCTGAAAGCTCTTGCTGCTCTTCACCTACCCTTGGTGCCCTATCTACAGGCACAACATAGTGGGGATCTGTGCTTTCCCAGAGACGCAACATCTCATGGCGCTCGGCCCGCGGCAGAGCCTCTTGCCGAAAAGGCAAACGTCCGGCTCCTTCTGCCACAAGGAAGGGCCCAGCCCTGAAAGCTCTTGCTGCTCTTCACGGTGCCTTGGCGCCCTATCTACAGGCACAACAGCAGTGGGGATCTCTGCATTCCCAGAGACGCAACATGTCATGGCGCTCGGCCGCGGCAGAGCCTCTTGCCAAAAAGGCAAACGTCCGGCTCCTTCTGCCACAAGGAAGGGCCCAGCCCTGAAAGCTCTTGCTGCTCTTCACGGTGCCTTGGCGCCCTATCTACAGGCACAACAGCAGTGGGGATCTCTGCATTCCCAGAGACGCAACATGTCATGGCGCTCGGCCGCGGCAGAGCCTCTTGCCGAAAAGGCAAACGTCCGGCTCCTTCTCCCACAAGGAAGGGCCCAGCCCTGAAAGCTCTTGCTGCTCTTCACGGTGCCTTGGCGCCCTATCTACAGGCACAACAGCAGTGGGGATCTGTGCTTTCCCAGAGACGCAACATCTCATGGCGCTCGGCCGCGGCAGAGCCTCTTGCTGAAAAGGCAAACGTCCGGCTCCTTCTCCCACAAGGAAGGGCCCAGCCCTGAAAGCTCTTGCTGCTCTTCACGGTGCCTTGGCGCCCTATCTACAGGCACAACAGCAGTGGGGATCTGTGCTTTCCCAGAGACGCAACATCTCATGGCGCTCGGCCGCGGCACAGCCTCTTGCCGAAAAGGCAAACGTCCGGCTCCTTCTCCCACAAGGAAGGGCCCAGCCCTGAAAGCTCTTGCTGCTCTTCACGGTGCCTTGGCGCCCTATCTACAGGCACAACAGCAGTGGGGATCTCTGCATTCCAAGAGACGCAACATCTCATGGCGCTCGGCCGCGGCAGAGCCTCTTGCCGAAAAGGCAAACGTCCGGCTCCTTCTCCCACAAGGAAGGGCCCAGCCCTGAAAGCTCTTGCTGCTCTTCACCTACCCTTGGTGCCCTATCTACAGGCACAACATAGTGGGGATCTGTGCTTTCCCAGAGACGCAACATCTCATGGCGCTCGGCCGCGGCAGAGCCTCTTGCCGAAAAGGCAAACGTCCGGCTCCTTCTGCCACAAGGAAGGGCCCAGCCCTGAAAGCTCTTGCTGCTCTTCACGGTGCCTTGGCGCCCTATCTACAGGCACAACAGCAGTGGGGATCTCTGCATTCCCAGAGACGCAACATGTCATGGCGCTCGGCCGCGGCAGAGCCTCTTGCCAAAAGGCAAACGTCCGGCTCCTTCTGCCACAAGGAAGGGCCCAGCCCTGAAAGCTCTTGCTGCTCTTCACGGTGCCTTGGCGCCCTATCTACAGGCACAACAGCAGTGGGGATCTCTGCATTCCCAGAGACGCAACATGTCATGGCGCTCGGGCCGCGGCAGAGCCTCTTGCCGAAAAGGCAAACGTCCGGCTCCTTCTCTCCCCACAAGGAAGGGCCCAGCCCTGAAAGCTCTTGCTGCTCTTCACGGTGCCTTGGTGCCCTCTCTACAGGCACAACAGCAGTGGGGATCTGTGCTTTCCCAGAGACGCAACATCTCATGGCGTTCGAGCCGCGGCAGAGCCTCTTGCCGAAAAGGCAAACGTCCGGCTCCTTCTCCCACAAGGAAGGGCCCAGCCCTGAAAGCTCTTGCTGCTCTTCACGGTGCCTTGGCGCCCTATCTACAGGCACAACAGCAGTGGGGATCTGTGCTTTTCCCAGAGACGCAACATCTCATGGCGCTCGAGCCGCGGCACAGCCTCTTTCCGAAAAGGCAAACGTCCGGCTCCTTCTCCACAAGGAAGGGCCCAGCCCTGAAAGCTCTTGCTGCTCTTCACGGTGCCTTGGCGCCCTATCTACAGGCACAACAGCAGTGGGGATCTCTGCATTCCCAGAGACGCAACATCTCATGGCGCTCGGCCCGCCGGCAGAGCCTCTTGCCGAAAAGGCAAACGTCCGGCTCCTTCTCCCACAAGGAAGGGCCCAGCCCTGAAAGCTCTTGCTGCTCTTCACCTACCCTTGGTGCCCTATCTACAGGCACAACATAGTGGGGATCTGTGCTTTCCCAGAGACGCAACATGTCATGGCGCTCGGCCGCGGCACAGCCTCTTGCCGAAAAGGCAAACGTCCGGCTCCTTCTCCCACAAGGAAGGGCCCAGCCCTGAAAGCTCTTGCTGCTCTTCACGGTGCCTTGGCGCCCTATCTACAGGCACAACAGCAGTGGGGATCTCTGCATTCCCAGAGACGCAACATGTCATGGCGCTCCGGCCGCGGGCAGAGCCTCTTGCCAAAAAGGCAAACGTCCGGCTCCTTCTCCCACAAGGAAGGGCCCAGCCCTGAAAGCTCTTGCTGCTCTTCACGGTGCCTTGGCGCCCTCTCTACAGGCACAACAGCAGTGGGGATCTGTGCTTTCCCAGAGACGCAACATCTCATGGCGCTCCGGCCGCGGCAGAGCCTCTTGCCGAAAAGGCAAACGTCCGGCTCCTTCTCCCACAAGGAAGGGGCCCAGCCCTGAAAGCTCTTGCTGCTCTTCACGGTGCCTTGGCACCCTAATCTACAGGCACAACAGCAGTGGGGATCTGTGCTTTCCCAGAGACGCAACATCTCATGGCGCTCGGCCGCCCGCGGCAGAGCCTCTTGCCGAAAAGGCAAACGTCCGGCTCCTTCTCCCACAAGGAAGGGCCCAGCCCTGAAAGCTCTTGCTGCTCTTCATGGTGCCTTGGCGCCCTATCTACAGGCACAACAGCAGTGGGGATCTGTGCTTTCCCAGAGACGCAACATCTCATGCGCTCGGCCGCGGCAGAGCCTCTTGCCGAAAAGGCAAACGTCCGGCTCCTTCTCCCACAAGGAAGGGCCCAGCCCTGAAAGCTCTTGCTGCTCTTCACCTACCCTTGGTGCCCTAATCGACAGGCACAACAGCAGTGGGGATCTGTGCTTTCCCAGAGACGCAACATCTCATGGCGCTCGGCCGCGGCAGAGCCTCTTGCCGAAAAGGCAAACGTCCGGCTCCTTCTCCCACAAGGAAGGGCCCAGCCCTGAAAGCTCTTGCTGCTCTTCACGGTGCCTTGGCACCCTATCTACAGGCACAACAGCAGTGGGGATCTCTGCATTCCCAGAGACGCAACATCTCATGGCGCTCGGCCGCGGCACAGCCTCTCGCCGAAAACGCAAATGTCCTGCTCCTTCTCCCACAAGGAAGGGCCCAGCCCTGAAAGCTCTTGCTGCTCTTCACGGTGCCTTGGCGCCCTATGTACAGGCACAACAGCAGTGGGGATCTGTGCTTTCCCAGAGACGCAACATCTCATGGCGCTCGGTCCGCGGCAGAGCCTCTTGCCGAAAAGGCAAACGTCCGGCTCCTTCTCCCACAAGGAAGGGCCCAGCCCTGAAAGCTCTTGCTGCTCTTCACGGTGCCTTGGCGCCCTATCTACAGGCACAACAGCAGTGGGGATCTCTGCATTCCCAGAGACGCAACATCTCATGGCGCTCGGCCGCGGCAGAGCCTCTTGCTGAAAAGGCAAAACGTCCGGCTCCTTCTCCCACAAGGAAGGGCCCAGCCCTGAAAGCTCTTGCTGCTCTTCACGGTGCCTTGGCGCCCTATCTACAGGCACAACATAGTGGGGATCTGTGCTTTCCCAGAGACGCAACATCTCATGGCGCTCGGCCGCGGCAGAGCCTCTTGCCGAAAAGGCAAACATCCGGCTCCTTCTCCCACAAGGAAGGGCCCAGCCCTGAAAGCTCTTGCTGCTCTTCACGGTGCCTTGGCGCCCTATCTACAGGCACAACAGCAGTGGGGATCTCTGCATTCCCAGAGACGCAACATCTCATGGCGCTCGGCCGCAGCAGAGCCTCTTGCCGAAAAGGCAAACGTCCGGCTCCTTCTCCCACAAGGAAGGGCCCAGCCCTGAAAGCTGTTGCTGCTCTTCACGGTGCCTTGTTGCCCTATCTACAGGCACAACATAGTGGGGATTTGTGCTTTCCCAGAGACGCAACATCTCATGGCGCTCGGCCGCGGCAGAGCCTCTTGCCAAAAAGGCAAACGTCCGGCTCCTTCTCCCACAAGGAAGGGCCCAGCCCTGAAAGCTCTTGCTGCTCTTCACGGTGCCTTGGCGCCCTCTCTACAGGCACAACAGCAGTGGGGATCTGTGCTTTCCCAGGGACGCAACATCTCATGGCGCTCAGCCGCGGCAGAGCCTCTTGCCGAAAAGGCAAACGTCCGGCTCCTTCTCCTACAAGGAAGGGCCCAGCCCTGAAATCTCTTGCTGCTCTTCACGGTGCCTTGGCGCCCTATCTACAGGCACAACATAGTGGGGATCTGTGCTTTCCCAGAGACGCAACATCTCATGGCGCTCGGCCGCGGCACAGCCTCTTGCCGAAAAGGCAAACGTCCGGCTCCTTCTCCCACAAGGAAGGGCCCAGCCCTGAAAGCTCTTGCTGCTCTTCACGGTGCCTTGGCACCCTATCTACAGGCACAACAGCAGTGGGGATCTCTGCATTCCCAGAGACGCAACATCTCATGGCGCTCGGCCGCGGCACAGCCTCTTGCCGAAAAGGCAAATGTCCTGCTCCTTCTCCCACAAGGAAGGGCCCAGCCCTGAAAGCTCTTGCTGCTCTTCACGGTGCCTTGGCGCCCTATCTACAGGCACAACAGCAGTGGGGATCTGTGCTTTCCCAGAGACGCAACATCTCATGGCGCTCGGCCGCGGCAGAGCCTCTTGCCGAAAAGGCAAACGTCCGGCTCCTTCTCCCACAAGGAAGGGCCCAGCCCTGAAAGCTCCTGCTGCTCTTCACGGTGCCTTGGCGCCCTATCTACAGGCACAACAGCAGTGGGGATCTGTGCTTTCCCAGAGACGCAACATCTCATGGCGCTCGGCCGCGGCAGAGCCTCTTGCCGAAAAGGCAAACGTCCGGCTCCTTCTCCCACAAGGAAGGGCCCAGCCCTGAAAGCTCTTGCTGCTCTTCACGGTGCCTTGGCGCCCTATCTACAGGCACAACAGCAGTGGGGATCTCTGCATTCCCAGAGACGCAACATCTCATGGCGCTCGGCCGCGGCAGAGCCTCTTGCCGAAAAGGCAAACGTCCGGCTCCTTCTCCCACAAGGAAGGGCCCAGCCCTGAAAGCTGTTGCTGCTCTTCACGGTGCCTTGGCGCCCTATCTACAGGCACAACATAGTGGGGATCTGTGCTTTCCAGAGACGCAACATCTCATGGCGCTCGGCCGCGGCAGAGCCTCTTGCCGAAAAGGCAAACGTCCGGCTCCTTCTCCCACAAGGAAGGGCCCAGCCCTGAAAGCTCTTGCTGCTCTTCACGGTGCCTTGGCGCCCTATCTACAGGCACAACAGCAGTGGGGATCTCTGCATTCCCAGAGACGCAACATGTCATGGCGCTCGGCCGCGGCAGAGCCTCTTGCCGAAAAGGCAAACGTCCGGCTCCTTCTCCCACAAGGAAGGGCCCAGCCCTGAAAGCTCTTGCTGCTCTTCACGGTGCCTTGGTGCCCTCTCTACAGGCACAACAGCAGTGGGGATCTGTGCTTTCCCAGAGACGCAACATCTCATGGCGCTCGGCCGCGGCACAGCCTCTTGCCGAAAAGGCAAACGTCCGGCTCCTTCTGCCACAAGGAAGGGCCCAGCCCTGAAAGCTCTTGCTGCTCTTCACGGTGCCTTGGCACCCTAATCTACAGGCACAACAGCAGTGGGGATCTGTGCTTTCCCAGAGACGCAACATCTCATGGCGCTCGGCCGCGGCAGAGCCTCTTGCCGAAAAGGCAAACGTCCGGCTCCTTCTCCCACAAGGAAGGGCCCAGCCCTGAAAGCTCTTGCTGCTCTTCATGGTGCCTTGGCGCCCTATCTGCAGGCACAACAGCAGTGGGGATCTGTGCTTTCCCAGAGACGCAACATCTCATGCGCTCGGCCGCGGCAGAGCCTCTTGCCGAAAAGGCAAACGTCCGGCTCCTTCTCCCACAAGGAAGGGCCCAGCCCTGAAAGCTCTTGCTGCTCTTCACCTACCCTTGGTGCCCTAATCGACAGGCACAACAGCAGTGGGGATCTGTGCTTTCCCAGAGATGCAACATCTCATGGCGCTCGGCCGCGGCAGAGCCTCTTGCCGAAAAGGCAAACGTCCGGCTCCTTCTCCCACAAGGAAGGGCCCAGCCCTGAAAGCTCTTGCTGCTCTTCACGGTGCCTTGGCACCCTATCTACAGGCACAACAGCAGTGGGGATCTCTGCATTCCCAGAGACGCAACATCTCATGGCGCTCGGCCGCGGCACAGCCTCTTGCCGAAAAGGCAAATGTCCTGCTCCTTCTCCCACAAGGAAGGGCCCAGCCCTGAAAGCTCTTGCTGCTCTTCACGGTGCCTTGGCGCCCTATCTACAGGCACAACAGCAGTGGGGATCTGTGCTTTCCCAGAGACGCAACATCTCATGGCGCTCGGCCGCGGCAGAGCCTCTTGCCGAAAAGGCAAACGTCCGGCTCCTTCTCCCACAAGGAAGGGCCCAGCCCTGAAAGCTCTTGCTGCTCTTCACGGTGCCTTGGCGCCCTATCTACAGGCACAACAGCAGTGGGGATCTGTGCTTTCCCAGAGACGCAACATCTCATGGCGCTCGGCCGCGGCAGAGCCTCTTGCCGAAAAGGCAAACGTCCGGCTCCTTCTCCCACAAGGAAGGGCCCAGCCCTGAAAGCTCTTGCTGCTCTTCACGGTGCCTTGGCGCCCTCTCTACAGGCACAACAGCAGTGGGGATCTCTGCATTCCCAGAGACGCAACATCTCATGGCGCTCGGCCGCGGCAGAGCCTCTTGCCGAAAAGGCAAACGTCCGGCTCCTTCTCCCACAAGGAAGGGCCCAGCCCTGAAAGCTCTTGCTGCTCTTCACGGTGCCTTGGCGCCCTCTCTACAGGCACAACATAGTGGGGATCTGTGCTTTCCCAGAGACGCAACATCTCATGGCGCTCGGCCGCGGCAGAGCCTCTTGCCGAAAAGGCAAACGTCCGGCTCCTTCTCCCACAAGGAAGGGCCCAGCCCTGAAAGCTCTTGCTGCTCTTCACGGTGCCTTGGCGCCCTATCTACAGGCACAACAGCAGTGGGGATCTCTGCATTCCCAGAGACGCAACATCTCATGGCGCTCGGCCGCAGCAGAGCCTCTTGCCGAAAAGGCAAACGTCCGGCTCCTTCTCCCACAAGGAAGGGCCCAGCCCTGAAAGCTGTTGCTGCTCTTCACGGTGCCTTGGCGCCCTATCTACAGGCACAACATAGTGGGGACTTGTGCTTTCCCAGAGACGCAACATCTCATGGCGCTCGGCCGCGGCAGAGCCTCTTGCCAAAAAGGCAAACGTCCGGCTCCTTCTCCCACAAGGAAGGGCCCAGCCCTGAAAGCTGTTGCTGCTCTTCACGGTGCCTTGGCGCCCTATCTACAGGCACAACAGCAGTGGGGATCTGTGCTTTCCCAGAGACGCAACATCTCATGGCGCTCGGCCGCGGCAGAGCCTCTTGCCGAAAAGGCAAACGTCCGGCTCCTTCTCCCACAAGGAAGGGCCCAGCCCTGAAAGCTCTTGCTGCTCTTCACGGTGCCTTGGCGCCCTATCTACAGGCACAACAGCAGTGGGGATCTGTGCTTTCCCAGAGACGCAACATCTCATGGCGCTCGGCCGCGGCAGAGCCTCTTGCCGAAAAGGCAAACGTCCGGCTCCTTCTCCCACAAGGAAGGGCCCAGCCCTGCAAGCTCTTGCTGCTCTTCATGGTGCCTTGGCGCCCTATCTACAGGCACAACAGCAGTGGGGATGTGTGCTTTCCCAGAGACGCAACATCTCATGGCGCTCGGCCGCGGCAGAGCCTCTTGCCGAAAAGGCAAACGTCCGGCTCCTTCTCCCACAAGGAAGGGCCCAGCCCGGAAAGCTCTTGCTGCTCTTCACGGTGCCTTGGCGCCCTATCTACAGGCACAACAGCAGTGGGGATCTGTGCTTTCCCAGAGACGCAACATCTCATGGCGCTCGGCCGCGGCACAGCCTCTTGCCGAAAAGGCAAACGTCCGGCTCCTTCTCCCACAAGGAAGGGCCCATCCCTGAAAGCTCTTGCTGCTCTTCACCTACCCTTGGTGCCCTAATCGACAGGCACAACAGCAGTGGGGATCTGTGCTTTCCCAGAGACGCAACATCTCATGGCGCTCGGCCGCGGCAGAGTCTCTTGCCGAAAAGGCAAACGTCCGGCTCCTTCTCCCACAAGGAAGGGCCCAGCCCTGAAAGCTCTTGCTGCTCTTCACGGTGCCTTGGCGCCCTCTCTACAGGAACAACAGCAGTGGGGATCTGTGCTTTCCCAGAGACGCAACATCTCATGGCGCTCGGCCGCGGCAGAGCCTCTTGCCGAAAAGGCAAACGTCCGGCTCCTTCTCCCACAAGGAAGGGCCCAGCCCTGAAAGCTCTTGCTGCTCTTCACGGTGCCTTGGCGCCCTATCTACAGGCACAACAGCAGTGGGGATCTGTGCTTTCCCAGGGACGCAACATCTCATGGCGCTCAGCCGCAACAGAGCCTCTTGCCGAAAAGGCAAACGTCCGGCTCCTTCTCCTACAAGGAAGGGCCCAGCCCTGAAATCTCTTGCTGCTCTTCACGGTGCCTTGGCGCCCTATCTACAGGCACAACATAGTGGGGATCTGTGCTTTCCCAGAGACGCAACATCTCATGGCGCTCGGCCGCGGCACAGCCTCTTGCCGAAAAGGCAAACGTCCGGCTCCTTCTCCCACAAGGAAGGGCCCAGCCCTGAAAGCTCTTGCTGCTCTTCACGGTGCCTTGGCACCCTATCTACAGGCACAACAGCAGTGGGGATCTCTGCATTCCCAGAGACGCAACATCTCATGGCGCTCGGCCGCGGCACAGCCTCTTGCCGAAAAGGCAAATGTCCTGCTCCTTCTCCCACAAGGAAGGGCCCAGCCCTGAAAGCTCTTGCTGCTCTTCACGGTGCCTTGGCGCCCTATCTACAGGCACAACAGCAGTGGGGATCTGTGCTTTCAGAGAGACGCAACATCTCATGGCGCTCGGCCGCGGCAGAGCCTCTTGCCGAAAAGGCAAACGTCCGGCTCCTTCTCCCACAAGGAAGGGCCCAGCCCTGAAAGCTCTTGCTGCTCTTCACGGTGCCTTGGCGCCCTATCTACAGGCACAAGAGCAGTGGGGATCTGTGCTTTCCCACAGACGCAACATCTCATGGCGCTCGGCCGCGGCACAGCCTCTTGCCGAAAAGGCAAACGTCCGGCTCCTTCTGCCACAAGGAAGGGCCCAGCCCTGAAAGCTCTTGCTGCTCTTCACGGTGCCTTGGCGCCCTATCTACAGGCACAACAGCAGTGGGGATCTCTGCATTCCCAGAGACGCAACATCTCATGGCGCTCGGCCGCGGCACAGCCTCTTGCCGAAAAGGCAAACGTCCGGCTCCTTCTCCCACAAGGAAGGGCCCAGCCCTGAAAGCTCTTGCTGCTCTTCACGGTGCCTTGGCGCCCTATCTACAGGCACAACAGCAGTGGGGATCTCTGCATTCCCAGAGACGCAACATGTCATGGCGCTCGGCCGCGGCAGAGCCTCTTGCCGAAAAGGCAAACGTCCGGCTCCTTCTCCCACAAGGAAGGGCCCAGCCCTGAAAGCTCTTGCTGCTCTTCACGGTGCCTTGGCGCCCTCTCTACAGGCACAACAGCAGTGGGGATCTGTGCTTTCCCAGAGACGCAACATCTCATGGCGTTCGGCCGCGGCAGAGCCTCTTGCCGAAAAGGCAAACGTCCGGCTCCTTCTCCCACAAGGAAGGGCCCAGCCCTGAAAGCTCTTGCTGCTCTTCACGGTGCCTTGGCGCCCTATCTACAGGCACAACAGCAGTGGGGATCTGTGCTTTCCCAGAGACGCAACATCTCATGGCGCTCGGCCGCGGCAGAGCCTCTTGCCGAAAAGGCAAACGTCCGGCTCCTTCTCCCACAAGGAAGGGCCCAGCCCTGAAAGCTCTTGCTGCTCTTCACGGTGCCTTGGCACCCTAATCTACAGGCACAACAGCAGTGGGGATCTGTGCTTTCCCAGAGACGCAACATCTCATGGCGCTCGGCCGCGGCAGAGCCTCTTGCCGAAAAGGCAAACGTCCGGCTCCTTCTCCCACAAGGAAGGGCCCAGCCCTGAAAGCTCTTGCTGCTCTTAATGGTGCCTTGGCGCCCTATCTACAGGCACAACAGCAGTGGGGATCTGTGCTTTCCCAGAGACGCAACATCTCATGCGCTCGGCCGCGGCACAGCCTCTTGCCGAAAAGGCAAACGTTCGGCTCCTTCTCCCACAAGGAAGGGCCCAGCCCTGAAAGCTCTTGCTGCTCTTCACCTACCCTTGGTGCCCTAATCGACAGGCACAACAGCAGTGGGGATCTGTGCTTTCCCAGAGATGCAACATCTCATGGCGCTCGGCCGCGGCAGAGCCTCTTGCCGAAAAGGCAAACGTCCGGCTCCTTCTCCCACAAGGAAGGGCCCAGCCCTGAAAGCTCTTGCTGCTCTTCACGGTGCCTTGGCACCCTATCTACAGGCACAACAGCAGTGGGGATCTCTGCATTCCCAGAGACGCAACATCTCATGGCGCTCGGCCGCGGCACAGCCTCTTGCCGAAAAGGCAAATGTCCTGCTCCTTCTCCCACAAGGAAGGGCCCAGCCCTGAAAGCTCTTGCTGCTCTTCACGGTGCCTTGGCGCCCTATCTACAGGCACAACAGAAGTGGGGATCTGTGCTTTCCCAGAGACGCAACATCTCATGGCGCTCGGCCGCGGCAGAGCCTCTTGCCGAAAAGGCAAACGTCCGGCTCCTTCTCCCACAAGGAAGGGCCCAGCCCTGAAAGCTCTTGCTGCTCTTCACGGTGCCTTGGCGCCCTATCTACAGGCACAACAGCAGTGGGGATCTGTGCTTTCCCAGAGACGCAACATCTCATGGCGCTCGGCCGCGGCACAGCCTCTTGCCGAAAAGGCAAACGTCCGGCTCCTTCTGCCACAAGGAAGGGCCCAGCCCTGAAAGCTCTTGCTGCTCTTCACGGTGCCTTGGCGCCCTATCTACAGGCACAACAGCAGTGGGGATCTCTGCATTCCCAGAGACGCAACATCTCATGGCGCTCGGCCGCGGCACAGCCTCTTGCCGAAAAGGCAAACGTCCTGCTCCTTCTCCCACAAGGAAGGGCCCAGCCCTGAAAGCTCTTGCTGCTCTTCACGGTGCCTTGGCGCCCTATCTACAGGCACAACAGAAGTGGGGATCTGTGCTTTCCCAGAGACGCAACATCTCATGGCGCTCGGCCGCGGCAGAGCCTCTTGCCGAAAAGGCAAACGTCCGGCTCCTTCTCCCACAAGGAAGGGCCCAGCCCTGAAAGCTCTTGCTGCTCTTCACGGTGCCTTGGCGCCCTATCTACAGGCACAACAGCAGTGGGGATCTCTGCATTCCCAGAGACGCAACATCTCATGGCGCTCGGCCGCGGCAGAGCCTCTTGCCGAAAAGGCAAACGTCCGGCTCCTTCTGCCACAAGGAAGGGCCCAGCCCTGAAAGCTCTTGCTGCTCTTCACGGTGCCTTGGCGCCCTATCTACAGGCACAACATAGTGGGGATTTGTGCTTTCCCAGAGACGCAACATCTCATGGCGCTCGGCCGCGGCAGAGCCTCTTGCCAAAAAGGCAAACGTCCGACTCCTTCTGCCACAAGGAAGGGCCCAGCCCTGAAAGCTCTTGCTGCTCTTCACGGTGCCTTGGCGCCCTATCTACAGGCACAACAGCAGTGGGGAGCTCTGCATTCCCAGAGACGCAACATGTCATGGCGCTCGGCCACGGCAGAGCCTCTTGCCGAAAAGGCAAACGTCCGGCTCCTTCTCCCACAAGGAAGGGCCCAGCCCTGAAAGCTCTTGCTGCTCTTCACGGTGCCTTGGTGCCCTCTCTACAGGCACAACAGCAGTGGGGATCTGTGCTTTCCCAGAGACGCAACATCTCATGGCGTTCGGCCGCGGCACAGCCTCTTGCCGAAAAGGCAAACGTCCGGCTCCTTCTCCCACAAGGAAGGGCCCAGCCCTGAAAGCTCTTGCTGCTCTTCACGGTGCCTTGGCGCCCTATCTACAGGCACAACAGCAGTGGGGATCTGTGCTTTCCCAGAGACGCAACATGTCATGGCGCTCGGCCGCGGCACAGCCTCTTGCCGAAAAGGCAAACGTCCGGCTCCTTCTCCCACAAGGAAGGGCCCAGCCCTGAAAGCTCTTGCTGCTCTTCACGGTGCCTTGGCGCCCTCTCTACAGGCACAACAGCAGTGGGGATCTGTGCTTTCCCAGAGACGCAACATCTCATGGCGCTCGGCCGCGGCAGAGCCTCTTGCCGAAAAGGCAAACGTCCAGCTCCTTCTCCCACAAGGAAGGGCCCAGCCCTGAAAGCTCTTGCTGCTCTTCACGGTGCCTTGGCGCCCTATCTACAGGCACAACAGCAGTGGGGATCTGTGCTTTCCCAGGGACGCAACATCTCATGGCGCTCGGCCGCGGCAGAGCCTCTTGCCGAAAAGGCAAACGTCCGGCTCCTTCTCCCACAAGGAAGGGCCCAGCCCTGAAAGCTGTTGCTGCTCTTCACGGTGCCTTGGCGCCCTATCTACAGGCACAACAGCAGTGGGGATCTGTGCTTTCCCAGAGACGCAACATCTCATGGCGCTCGGCCGCGGCACAGCCTCTTGCCGAAAAGGCAAACGTCCGGCTCCTTCTCCCACAAGGAAGGGCCCAGCCCTGAAAGCTCTTGCTGCTCTTCACGGTGCCTTGGCGCCCTATCTACAGGCACAACAGCAGTGGGGATCTCTGCATTCCCAGAGACGCAACATCTCATGGCGCTCGGCCGCGGCAGAGCCTCTTGCCGAAAAGGCAAACGTCCGGCTCCTTCTCCCACAAGGAAGGGCCCAGCCCTGAAAGCTCTTGCTGCTCTTCACGGTGCCTTGGCGCCCTATCTACAGGCACAACATAGTGGGGATCTGTGCTTTCCCAGAGACGCAACATCTCATGGCGCTCGGCCGCGGCAGAGCCTCTTGCCGAAAAGGCAAACGTCCGGCTCCTTCTGCCACAAGGAAGGGCCCAGCCCTGAAAGCTCTTGCTGCTCTTCACGGTGCCTTGGCGCCCTATCTACAGGCACAACAGCAGTGGGGATCTGTGCTTTCCCAGAGACGCAACATGTCATGGCGCTCGGCCGCGGCAGAGCCTCTTGCCGAAAAGGCAAACGTCCGGCTCCTTCTCCCACAAGGAAGGGCCCAGCCCTGAAATCTCTTGCTGCTCTTCACGGTGCCTTGGCGCCCTATGTACAGACACAACAGTAGTGGGGATCTGTGCTTTCAGAGAGACGCAACATCTCATGGCGCTCGGCCGCGGCACAGCCTCTTGCCGAAAAGGCAAACGTCCGGCTCCTTCTCCCACAAGGAAGGGCCCAGCCCTGAAAGCTCTTGCTGCTCTTCACGGTGCCTTGGCACCCTAATCTACAGGCACAACAGCAGTGGGGATCTGTGCTTTCCCAGAGACGCAACATCTCATGGCGCTCGGTCGCGGCAGAGCCTCTTGCCGAAAAGGCAAACGTCCGGCTCCTTCTCCCACAAGGAAGGGCCCAGCCCTGAAAGCTCTTGCTGCTCTTCATGGTGCCTTGGCGCCCTATCTACAGGCACAACAGCAGTGGGGATCTGTGCTTTCCCAGAGACGCAACATCTCATGCGCTCGGCCGCGGCAGAGCCTCTTGCCGAAAAGGCAAACGTCCGGCTCCTTCTCCCACAAGGAAGGGCCCAGCCCTGAAAGCTCTTGCTGCTCTTCACCTACCCTTGGTGCCCTAATCGACAGGCACAACATAGTGGGGATCTGTGCTTTCCCAGAGACGCAACATCTCATGGCGCTCGGCCGCGGCACAGCCTCTTGCCGAAAAGGCAAACGTCCGGCTCCTTCTCCCACAAGGAAGGGCCCAGCCCTGAAAGCTCTTGCTGCTCTTCACGGTGCCTTGGCACCCTATCTACAGGCACAACAGCAGTGGGGATCTCTGCATTCCCAGAGACGCAACATCTCATGGCGCTCGGCCGCGGCACAGCCTCTTGCCGAAAAGGCAAATGTCCTGCTCCTTCTCCCACAAGGAAGGGCCCAGCCCTGAAAGCTCTTGCTGCTCTTCACGGTGCCTTGGCGCCCTATCTACAGGCACAACAGCAGTGGGGATCTGTGCTTTCCCAGAGACGCAACATCTCATGGCGCTCGGCCGCGGCAGAGCCTCTTGCCGAAAAGGCAAACGTCCGGCTCCTTCTCCCACAAGGAAGGGCCCAGCCCTGAAAGCTCTTGCTGCTCTTCACGGTGCCTTGGCGCCCTATCTACAGGCACAAGAGCAGTGGGGATCTGTGCTTTCCCACAGACGCAACATCTCATGGCGCTCGGCCGCGGCACAGCCTCTTGCCGAAAAGGCAAACGTCCGGCTCCTTCTGCCACAAGGAAGGGCCCAGCCCTGAAAGCTCTTGCTGCTCTTCACGGTGCCTTGGCGCCCTATCTACAGGCACAACAGCAGTGGGGATCTCTGCATTCCCAGAGACGCAACATCTCATGGCGCTCGGCCGCGGCAGAGCCTCTTGCCAAAAAGGCAAACGTCCGGCTCCTTCTGCCACAAGGAAGGGCCCAGCCCTGAAAGCTCTTGCTGCTCTTCACGGAGCCTTGGCGCCCTCTCTACAGGCACAACAGCAGTGGGGATCTGTGCTTTCCCAGAGACGCAACATCTCATGGCGCTCGGTCGCGGCAGAGCCTCTTGCCGAAAAGGCAAACGTCCGGCTCCTTCTCCCACAAGGAAGGGCCCAGCCCTGAAAGCTCTTGCTGCTCTTCATGGTGCCTTGGCGCCCTATCTACAGGCACAACAGCAGTGGGGATCTGTGCTTTCCCAGAGACGCAACATCTCATGCGCTCGGCCGCGGCAGAGCCTCTTGCCGAAAAGGCAAACGTCCGGCTCCTTCTCCCACAAGGAAGGGCCCAGCCCTGAAAGCTCTTGCTGCTCTTCACCTACCCTTGGTGCCCTAATCGACAGGCACAACATAGTGGGGATCTGTGCTTTCCCAGAGACGCAACATCTCATGGCGCTCGGCCGCGGCACAGCCTCTTGCCGAAAAGGCAAACGTCCGGCTCCTTCTCCCACAAGGAAGGGCCCAGCCCTGAAAGCTCTTGCTGCTCTTCACGGTGCCTTGGCACCCTATCTACAGGCACAACAGCAGTGGGGATCTCTGCATTCCCAGAGACGCAACATCTCATGGCGCTCGGCCGCGGCACAGCCTCTTGCCGAAAAGGCAAATGTCCTGCTCCTTCTCCCACAAGGAAGGGCCCAGCCCTGAAAGCTCTTGCTGCTCTTCACGGTGCCTTGGCGCCCTATCTACAGGCACAACAGCAGTGTGGATCTGTGCTTTCCCAGAGACGCAACATCTCATGGCGCTCGGCCGCGGCAGAGCCTCTTGCCGAAAAGGCAAACGTCCGGCTCCTTCTCCCACAAGGAAGGGCCCAGCCCTGAAAGCTCTTGCTGCTCTTCACGGTGCCTTGGCGCCCTATCTACAGGCACAAGAGCAGTGGGGATCTGTGCTTTCCCACAGACGCAACATCTCATGGCGCTCGGCCGCGGCACAGCCTCTTGCCGAAAAGGCAAACGTCCGGCTCCTTCTGCCACAAGGAAGGGCCCAGCCCTGAAAGCTCTTGCTGCTCTTCACGGTGCCTTGGCGCCCTATCTACAGGCACAACAGCAGTGGGGATCTCTGCATTCCCAGAGACGCAACATCTCATGGCGCTCGGCCGCGGCACAGCCTCTTGCCGAAAAGGCAAACGTCCGGCTCCTTCTCCCACAAGGAAGGGCCCAGCCCTGAAAGCTCTTGCTGCTCTTCACGGTGCCTTGGCGCCCTATCTACAGGCACAACAGCAGTGGGGATCTCTGCATTCCCAGAGACGCAACATGTCATGGCGCTCGGCCGCGGCAGAGCCTCTTGCCGAAAAGGCAAACGTCCGGCTCCTTCTCCCACAAGGAAGGGCCCAGCCCTGAAAGCTCTTGCTGCTCTTCACGGTGCCTTGGCGCCCTCTCTACAGGCACAACAGCAGTGGGGATCTGTGCTTTCCCAGAGACGCAACATCTCATGGCGTTCGGCCGCGGCAGAGCCTCTTGCCGAAAAGGCAAACGTCCGGCTCCTTCTCCCACAAGGAAGGGCCCAGCCCTGAAAGCTCTTGCTGCTCTTCACGGTGCCTTGGCGCCCTATCTACAGGCACAACAGCAGTGGGGATCTGTGCTTTCCCAGAGACGCAACATCTCATGGCGCTCGGCCGCGGCAGAGCCTCTTGCCGAAAAGGCAAACGTCCGGCTCCTTCTCCCACAAGGAAGGGCCCAGCCCTGAAAGCTCTTGCTGCTCTTCACGGTGCCTTGGCACCCTAATCTACAGGCACAACAGCAGTGGGGATCTGTGCTTTCCCAGAGACGCAACATCTCATGGCGCTCGGCCGCGGCAGAGCCTCTTGCCGAAAAGGCAAACGTCCGGCTCCTTCTCCCACAAGGAAGGGCCCAGCCCTGAAAGCTCTTGCTGCTCTTAATGGTGCCTTGGCGCCCTATCTACAGGCACAACAGCAGTGGGGATCTGTGCTTTCCCAGAGACGCAACATCTCATGCGCTCGGCCGCGGCACAGCCTCTTGCCGAAAAGGCAAACGTTCGGCTCCTTCTCCCACAAGGAAGGGCCCAGCCCTGAAAGCTCTTGCTGCTCTTCACCTACCCTTGGTGCCCTAATCGACAGGCACAACAGCAGTGGGGATCTGTGCTTTCCCAGAGATGCAACATCTCATGGCGCTCGGCCGCGGCAGAGCCTCTTGCCGAAAAGGCAAACGTCCGGCTCCTTCTCCCACAAGGAAGGGCCCAGCCCTGAAAGCTCTTGCTGCTCTTCACGGTGCCTTGGCACCCTATCTACAGGCACAACAGCAGTGGGGATCTCTGCATTCCCAGAGACGCAACATCTCATGGCGCTCGGCCGCGGCACAGCCTCTTGCCGAAAAGGCAAATGTCCTGCTCCTTCTCCCACAAGGAAGGGCCCAGCCCTGAAAGCTCTTGCTGCTCTTCACGGTGCCTTGGCGCCCTATCTACAGGCACAACAGAAGTGGGGATCTGTGCTTTCCCAGAGACGCAACATCTCATGGCGCTCGGCCGCGGCAGAGCCTCTTGCCGAAAAGGCAAACGTCCGGCTCCTTCTCCCACAAGGAAGGGCCCAGCCTTGAAAGCTCTTGCTGCTCTTCACGGTGCCTTGGCGCCCTATCTACAGGCACAACAGCAGTGGGGATCTGTGCTTTCCCAGAGACGCAACATCTCATGGCGCTCGGCCGCGGCACAGCCTCTTGCCGAAAAGGCAAACGTCCGGCTCCTTCTGCCACAAGGAAGGGCCCAGCCCTGAAAGCTCTTGCTGCTCTTCACGGTGCCTTGGCGCCCTATCTACAGGCACAACAGCAGTGGGGATCTCTGCATTCCCAGAGACGCAACATCTCATGGCGCTCGGCCGCGGCACAGCCTCTTGCCGAAAAGGCAAATGTCCTGCTCCTTCTCCCACAAGGAAGGGCCCAGCCCTGAAAGCTCTTGCTGCTCTTCACGGTGCCTTGGCGCCCTATCTACAGGCACAACAGAAGTGGGGATCTGTGCTTTCCCAGAGACGCAACATCTCATGGCGCTCGGCCGCGGCAGAGCCTCTTGCCGAAAAGGCAAACGTCCGGCTCCTTCTCCCACAAGGAAGGGCCCAGCCCTGAAAGCTCTTGCTGCTCTTCACGGTGCCTTGGCGCCCTATCTACAGGCACAACAGCAGTGGGGATCTCTGCATTCCCAGAGACGCAACATCTCATGGCGCTCGGCCGCGGCAGAGCCTCTTGCCGAAAAGGCAAACGTCCGGCTCCTTCTGCCACAAGGAAGGGCCCAGCCCTGAAAGCTCTTGCTGCTCTTCACGGTGCCTTGGCGCCCTATCTACAGGCACAACATAGTGGGGATTTGTGCTTTCCCAGAGACGCAACATCTCATGGCGCTCGGCCGCGGCAGAGCCTCTTGCCAAAAAGGCAAACGTCCGACTCCTTCTGCCACAAGGAAGGGCCCAGCCCTGAAAGCTCTTGCTGCTCTTCACGGTGCCTTGGCGCCCTATCTACAGGCACAACAGCAGTGGGGAGCTCTGCATTCCCAGAGACGCAACATGTCATGGCGCTCGGCCACGGCAGAGCCTCTTGCCGAAAAGGCAAACGTCCGGCTCCTTCTCCCACAAGGAAGGGCCCAGCCCTGAAAGCTCTTGCTGCTCTTCACGGTGCCTTGGTGCCCTCTCTACAGGCACAACAGCAGTGGGGATCTGTGCTTTCCCAGAGACGCAACATCTCATGGCGTTCGGCCGCGGCACAGCCTCTTGCCGAAAAGGCAAACGTCCGGCTCCTTCTCCCACAAGGAAGGGCCCAGCCCTGAAAGCTCTTGCTGCTCTTCACGGTGCCTTGGCGCCCTATCTACAGGCACAACAGCAGTGGGGATCTGTGCTTTCCCAGAGACGCAACATGTCATGGCGCTCGGCCGCGGCACAGCCTCTTGCCGAAAAGGCAAACGTCCGGCTCCTTCTCCCACAAGGAAGGGCCCAGCCCTGAAAGCTCTTGCTGCTCTTCACGGTGCCTTGGCGCCCTCTCTACAGGCACAACAGCAGTGGGGATCTGTGCTTTCCCAGAGACGCAACATCTCATTGCGCTCGGCCGCGGCAGAGCCTCTTGCCGAAAAGGCAAACGTCCAGCTCCTTCTCCCACAAGGAAGGGCCCAGCCCTGAAAGCTCTTGCTGCTCTTCACGGTGCCTTGGCGCCCTATCTACAGGCACAACAGCAGTGGGGATCTGTGCTTTCCCAGGGACGCAACATCTCATGGCGCTCGGCCGCGGCAGAGCCTCTTGCCGAAAAGGCAAACGTCCGGCTCCTTCTCCCACAAGGAAGGGCCCAGCCCTGAAAGCTGTTGCTGCTCTTCACGGTGCCTTGGCGCCCTATCTACAGGCACAACAGCAGTGGGGATCTGTGCTTTCCCAGAGACGCAACATCTCATGGCGCTCGGCCGCGGCACAGCCTCTTGCCGAAAAGGCAAACGTCCGGCTCCTTCTCCCACAAGGAAGGGCCCAGCCCTGAAAGCTCTTGCTGCTCTTCACGGTGCCTTGGCGCCCTATCTACAGGCACAACAGCAGTGGGGATCTCTGCATTCCCAGAGACGCAACATCTCATGGCGCTCGGCCGCGGCAGAGCCTCTTGCCGAAAAGGCAAACGTCCGGCTCCTTCTCCCACAAGGAAGGGCCCAGCCCTGAAAGCTCTTGCTGCTCTTCACGGTGCCTTGGCGCCCTATCTACAGGCACAACATAGTGGGGATCTGTGCTTTCCCAGAGACGCAACATCTCATGGCGCTCGGCCGCGGCAGAGCCTCTTGCCGAAAAGGCAAACGTCCGGCTCCTTCTGCCACAAGGAAGGGCCCAGCCCTGAAAGCTCTTGCTGCTCTTCACGGTGCCTTGGCGCCCTATCTACAGGCACAACAGCAGTGGGGATCTGTGCTTTCCCAGAGACACAACATGTCATGGCGCTCGGCCGCGGCAGAGCCTCTTGCCGAAAAGGCAAACGTCCGGCTCCTTCTCCCACAAGGAAGGGCCCAGCCCTGAAATCTCTTGCTGCTCTTCACGGTGCCTTGGTGCCCTAATCGACAGGCACAACAGCAGTGGGGATCTGTGCTTTCCCAGAGACGCAACATCTCATGGCGCTCGGCCGCGGCACAGCCTCTTGCCGAAAAGGCAAACGTCCGGCTCCTTCTCCCACAAGGAAGGGCCCAGCCCTGAAAGCTCTTGCTGCTCTTCACGGTGCCTTGGCACCCTAATCTACAGGCACAACAGCAGTGGGGATCTGTGCTTTCCCAGAGACGCAACATCTCATGGCGCTCGGTCGCGGCAGAGCCTCTTGCCGAAAAGGCAAACGTCCGGCTCCTTCTCCCACAAGGAAGGGCCCAGCCCTGAAAGCTCTTGCTGCTCTTCATGGTGCCTTGGCGCCCTATCTACAGGCACAACAGCAGTGGGGATCTGTGCTTTCCCAGAGACGCAACATCTCATGCGCTCGGCCGCGGCAGAGCCTCTTGCCGAAAAGGCAAACGTCCGGCTCCTTCTCCCACAAGGAAGGGCCTAGACCGGAAAGCTCTTGCTGCTCTTCACCTACCCTTGGTGCCCTAATCGACAGGCACAACAGCAGTGGGGATCTGTGCTTTCCCAGAGATGCAACATCTCATGGCGCTCGGCCGCGGCACAGCCTCTTGCCGAAAAGGCAAACGTCCGGCTCCTTCTCCCACAAGGAAGGGCCCAGCCCTGAAAGCTCTTGCTGCTCTTCACGGTGCCTTGGCACCCTATCTACAGGCACAACAGCAGTGGGGATCTCTGCATTCCCAGAGACGCAACATCTCATGGCGCTCGGCCGCGGCACAGCCTCTTGCCGAAAAGGCAAATGTCCTGCTCCTTCTCCCACAAGGAAGGGCCCAGCCCTGAAAGCTCTTGCTGCTCTTCACGGTGCCTTGGCGCCCTATCTACAGGCACAACAGCAGTGGGGATCTGTGCTTTCCCAGAGACG
Source organism: Harpia harpyja (assembly GCF_026419915.1). Lineage (NCBI taxonomy): Eukaryota > Metazoa > Chordata > Aves > Accipitriformes > Accipitridae > Harpia > Harpia harpyja. The sequence continues at coordinate 13,380,894 of NC_068961.1, read as the reverse complement.
CAACATCTCATGGCGCTCGGCCGCGGCAGAGCCTCTTGCCGAAAAGGCAAACGTCCGGCTCCTTCTCCCACAAGGAAGGGCCCAGCCCTGAAAGCTCTTGCTGCTCTTCACGGTGCCTTGGCGCCCTATCTACAGGCACAACAGCAGTGTGGATCTGTGCTTTCCCAGAGACGCAACATCTCATGGCGCTCGGCCGCGGCAGAGCCTCTTGCCGAAAAGGCAAACGTCCGGCTCCTTCTGCCACAAGGAAGGGCCCAGCCCTGAAAGCTCTTGCTGCTCTTCACGGTGCCTTGGCGCCCTATCTACAGGCACAACATAGTGGGGATTTGTGCTTTCCCAGAGACGCAACATCTCATGGCGCTCGGCCGCGGCAGAGCCTCTTGCCAAAAAGGCAAACGTCCGACTCCTTCTGCCACAAGGAAGGGCCCAGCCCTGAAAGCTCTTGCTGCTCTTCACGGTGCCTTGGCGCCCTATCTACAGGCACAACAGCAGTGGGGAGCTCTGCATTCCCAGAGACGCAACATGTCATGGCGCTCGGCCACGGCAGAGCCTCTTGCCGAAAAGGCAAACGTCCGGCTCCTTCTCCCACAAGGAAGGGCCCAGCCCTGAAAGCTCTTGCTGCTCTTCACGGTGCCTTGGTGCCCTCTCTACAGGCACAACAGCAGTGGGGATCTGTGCTTTCCCAGAGACGCAACATCTCATGGCGTTCGGCCGCGGCACAGCCTCTTGCCGAAAAGGCAAACGTCCGGCTCCTTCTCCCACAAGGAAGGGCCCAGCCCTGAAAGCTCTTGCTGCTCTTCACGGTGCCTTGGCGCCCTATCTACAGGCACAACAGCAGTGGGGATCTGTGCTTTCCCAGAGACGCAACATGTCATGGCGCTCGGCCGCGGCACAGCCTCTTGCCGAAAAGGCAAACGTCCGGCTCCTTCTCCCACAAGGAAGGGCCCAGCCCTGAAAGCTCTTGCTGCTCTTCACGGTGCCTTGGCGCCCTCTCTACAGGCACAACAGCAGTGGGGATCTGTGCTTTCCCAGAGACGCAACATCTCATTGCGCTCGGCCGCGGCAGAGCCTCTTGCCGAAAAGGCAAACGTCCAGCTCCTTCTCCCACAAGGAAGGGCCCAGCCCTGAAAGCTCTTGCTGCTCTTCACGGTGCCTTGGCGCCCTATCTACAGGCACAACAGCAGTGGGGATCTGTGCTTTCCCAGGGACGCAACATCTCATGGCGCTCGGCCGCGGCAGAGCCTCTTGCCGAAAAGGCAAACGTCCGGCTCCTTCTCCCACAAGGAAGGGCCCAGCCCTGAAAGCTGTTGCTGCTCTTCACGGTGCCTTGGCGCCCTATCTACAGGCACAACAGCAGTGGGGATCTGTGCTTTCCCAGAGACGCAACATCTCATGGCGCTCGGCCGCGGCACAGCCTCTTGCCGAAAAGGCAAACGTCCGGCTCCTTCTCCCACAAGGAAGGGCCCAGCCCTGAAAGCTCTTGCTGCTCTTCACGGTGCCTTGGCGCCCTATCTACAGGCACAACAGCAGTGGGGATCTCTGCATTCCCAGAGACGCAACATCTCATGGCGCTCGGCCGCGGCAGAGCCTCTTGCCGAAAAGGCAAACGTCCGGCTCCTTCTCCCACAAGGAAGGGCCCAGCCCTGAAAGCTCTTGCTGCTCTTCACGGTGCCTTGGCGCCCTATCTACAGGCACAACATAGTGGGGATCTGTGCTTTCCCAGAGACGCAACATCTCATGGCGCTCGGCCGCGGCAGAGCCTCTTGCCGAAAAGGCAAACGTCCGGCTCCTTCTGCCACAAGGAAGGGCCCAGCCCTGAAAGCTCTTGCTGCTCTTCACGGTGCCTTGGCGCCCTATCTACAGGCACAACAGCAGTGGGGATCTGTGCTTTCCCAGAGACACAACATGTCATGGCGCTCGGCCGCGGCAGAGCCTCTTGCCGAAAAGGCAAACGTCCGGCTCCTTCTCCCACAAGGAAGGGCCCAGCCCTGAAATCTCTTGCTGCTCTTCACGGTGCCTTGGTGCCCTAATCGACAGGCACAACAGCAGTGGGGATCTGTGCTTTCCCAGAGACGCAACATCTCATGGCGCTCGGCCGCGGCACAGCCTCTTGCCGAAAAGGCAAACGTCCGGCTCCTTCTCCCACAAGGAAGGGCCCAGCCCTGAAAGCTCTTGCTGCTCTTCACGGTGCCTTGGCACCCTAATCTACAGGCACAACAGCAGTGGGGATCTGTGCTTTCCCAGAGACGCAACATCTCATGGCGCTCGGTCGCGGCAGAGCCTCTTGCCGAAAAGGCAAACGTCCGGCTCCTTCTCCCACAAGGAAGGGCCCAGCCCTGAAAGCTCTTGCTGCTCTTCATGGTGCCTTGGCGCCCTATCTACAGGCACAACAGCAGTGGGGATCTGTGCTTTCCCAGAGACGCAACATCTCATGCGCTCGGCCGCGGCAGAGCCTCTTGCCGAAAAGGCAAACGTCCGGCTCCTTCTCCCACAAGGAAGGGCCTAGACCGGAAAGCTCTTGCTGCTCTTCACCTACCCTTGGTGCCCTAATCGACAGGCACAACAGCAGTGGGGATCTGTGCTTTCCCAGAGATGCAACATCTCATGGCGCTCGGCCGCGGCACAGCCTCTTGCCGAAAAGGCAAACGTCCGGCTCCTTCTCCCACAAGGAAGGGCCCAGCCCTGAAAGCTCTTGCTGCTCTTCACGGTGCCTTGGCACCCTATCTACAGGCACAACAGCAGTGGGGATCTCTGCATTCCCAGAGACGCAACATCTCATGGCGCTCGGCCGCGGCACAGCCTCTTGCCGAAAAGGCAAATGTCCTGCTCCTTCTCCCACAAGGAAGGGCCCAGCCCTGAAAGCTCTTGCTGCTCTTCACGGTGCCTTGGCGCCCTATCTACAGGCACAACAGCAGTGGGGATCTGTGCTTTCCCAGAGACGCAACATCTCATGGCGCTCGGCCGCGGCAGAGCCTCTTGCCGAAAAGGCAAACGTCCGGCTCCTTCTCCCACAAGGAAGGGCCCAGCCCTGAAAGCTCTTGCTGCTCTTCACGGTGCCTTGGCGCCCTATCTACAGGCACAACAGCAGTGTGGATCTGTGCTTTCCCAGAGACGCAACATCTCATGGCGCTCGGCCGCGGCAGAGCCTCTTGCCGAAAAGGCAAACGTCCGGCTCCTTCTCCCACAAGGAAGGGCCCAGCCCTGAAAGTTCTTGCTGCTCTTCACGGTGCCTTGGCGCCCTCTCTACAGGCACAACAGCAGTGGGGATCTCTGCATTCCCAGAGACGCAACATCTCATGGCGCTCGGCCGCGTCACAGCCTCTTGCCGAAAAGGCAAACGTCCGGCTCCTTCTCCCACAAGGAAGGGCCCAGCCCTGAAAGCTCTTGCTGCTCTTCACGGTGCCTTGGCGCCCTCTCTACAGGCACAACAGCAGTGGGGATCTGTGCTTTCCCAGAGACGCAACATCTCATGGCGCTCGGCCGCGGCAGAGCCTCTTGCCGAAAAGGCAAACGTCCGGCTCCTTCTGCCACAAGGAAGGGCCCAGCCCTGAAAGCTCTTGCTGCTCTTCACGGTGCCTTGGCGCCCTATCTACAGGCACAACAGCAGTGGGGATCTCTGCATTCCCAGAGACGCAACATGTCATGGCGCTCGGCCGCGGCAGAGCCTCTTGCCGAAAAGGCAAACGTCCGGCTCCTTCTCCCACAAGGAAGGGCCCAGCCCTGAAAGCTCTTGCTGCTCTTCACGGTGCCTTGGTGCCCTCTCTACAGGCACAACAGCAGTGGGGATCTGTGCTTTCCCAGAGACGCAACATCTCATGGCGTTCGGCCGCGGCACAGCATCTTGCCGAAAAGGCAAACGTCCGGCTCCTTCTCCCACAAGGAAGGGCCCAGCCCTGAAAGCTCTTGCTGCTCTTCACGGTGCCTTGGCACCCTAATCTACAGGCACAACAGCAGTGGGGATCTGTGCTTTCCCAGAGACGCAACATCTCATGGCGCTCGGCCGCGGCAGAGCCTCTTGCCGAAAAGGCAAACGTCCGGCTCCTTCTCCCACAAGGAAGGGCCCAGCCCTGAAAGCTCTTGCTGCTCTTCATGGTGCCTTGGCGCCCTATCTACAGGCACAACAGCAGTGGGGATCTGTGCTTTCCCAGAGACGCAACATCTCATGCGCTCGGCCGCGGCAGAGCCTCTTGCCGAAAAGGCAAACGTCCGGCTCCTTCTCCCACAAGGAAGGGCCCAGCCCTGAAAGCTCTTGCTGCTCTTCACCTACCCTTGGTGCCCTAATCGACAGGCACAACAGCAGTGGGGATCTGTGCTTTCCCAGAGTTGCAACATCTCATGGCGCTCGGCCGCGGCAGAGCCTCTTGCCGAAAAGGCAAACGTCCGGCTCCTTCTCCCACAAGGAAGGGCCCAGCCCTGAAAGCTCTTGCTGCTCTTCACGGTGCCTTGGCGCCCTATCTACAGGCACAACAGCAGTGGGGATCTGTGCTTTCCCAGAGACGCAACATCTCATGGCGCTCGGCCGCGGCAGAGCCTCTTGCCGAAAAGGCAAACGTCCGGCTCCTTCTCCCACAAGGAAGGGCCCAGGCCTGAAAGCTCTTGCTGCTCTTCACGGTGCCTTGGCGCCCTCTCTACAGGCACAACAGCAGTGGGGATCTGTGCTTTCCCAGAGACGCAACATCTCATGGCGCTCGCCGCGGCAGAGCCTCTTGCCGAAAAGGCAAACGTCCGGCTCCTTCTCCCACAAGGAAGGGCCCAGCCCTGAAAGCTCTTGCTGCTCTTCACCTACCCTTGGTGCCCTAATCGACAGGCACAACAGCAGTGGGGATCTGTGCTTTCCCAGAGTTGCAACATCTCATGGCGCTCGGCCGCGGCAGAGCCTCTTGCCGAAAAGGCAAACGTCCGGCTCCTTCTCCCACAAGGAAGGGCCCAGCCCTGAAAGCTCTTGCTGCTCTTCACGGTGCCTTGGCGCCCTATCTACAGGCACAACAGCAGTGGGGATCTCTGCATTCCCAGAGACGCAACATCTCATGGCGCTCGGCCGCGTCACAGCCTCTTGCCGAAAAGGCAAACGTCCGGCTCCTTCTCCCACAAGGAAGGGCCCAGCCCTGAAAGCTCTTGCTGCTCTTCACGGTGCCTTGGCGCCCTCTCTACAGGCACAACAGCAGTGGGGATCTGTGCTTTCCCAGAGACGCAACATCTCATGGCGCTCGGCCGCGGCAGAGCCTCTTGCCGAAAAGGCAAACGTCCGGCTCCTTCTGCCACAAGGAAGGGCCCAGCCCTGAAAGCTCTTGCTGCTCTTCACGGTGCCTTGGCGCCCTATCTACAGGCACAACAGCAGTGGGGATCTCTGCATTCCCAGAGACGCAACATGTCATGGCGCTCGGCCGCGGCAGAGCCTCTTGCCGAAAAGGCAAACGTCCGGCTCCTTCTCCCACAAGGAAGGGCCCAGCCCTGAAAGCTCTTGCTGCTCTTCACGGTGCCTTGGTGCCCTCTCTACAGGCACAACAGCAGTGGGGATCTGTGCTTTCCCAGAGACGCAACATCTCATGGCGTTCGGCCGCGGCACAGCATCTTGCCGAAAAGGCAAACGTCCGGCTCCTTCTCCCACAAGGAAGGGCCCAGCCCTGAAAGCTCTTGCTGCTCTTCACGGTGCCTTGGCGCCCTATCTACAGGCACAACAGCAGTGGGGATCTGTGCTTTCCCAGAGACGCAACATGTCATGGCGCTCGGCCGCGGCAGAGCCTCTTGCCGAAAAGGCAAACGTCCGGCTCCTTCTCCCACAAGGAAGGGCCCAGCCCTGAAAGCTCTTGCTGCTCTTCACGGTGCCTTGGCACCCTAATCTACAGGCACAACAGCAGTGGGGATCTGTGCTTTCCCAGAGACGCAACATCTCATGGCGCTCGGCCGCGGCAGAGCCTCTTGCCGAAAAGGCAAACGTCCGGCTCCTTCTCCCACAAGGAAGGGCCCAGCCCTGAAAGCTCTTGCTGCTCTTCATGGTGCCTTGGCGCCCTATCTACAGGCACAACAGCAGTGGGGATCTGTGCTTTCCCAGAGACGCAACATCTCATGCGCTCGGCCGCGGCAGAGCCTCTTGCCGAAAAGGCAAACGTCCGGCTCCTTCTCCCACAAGGAAGGGCCCAGCCCTGAAAGCTCTTGCTGCTCTTCACCTACCCTTGGTGCCCTAATCGACAGGCACAACAGCAGTGGGGATCTGTGCTTTCCCAGAGTTGCAACATCTCATGGCGCTCGGCCGCGGCAGAGCCTCTTGCCGAAAAGGCAAACGTCCGGCTCCTTCTCCCACAAGGAAGGGCCCAGCCCTGAAAGCTCTTGCTGCTCTTCACGGTGCCTTGGCGCCCTATCTACAGGCACAACAGCAGTGGGGATCTGTGCTTTCCCAGAGACGCAACATCTCATGGCGCTCGGCCGCGGCAGAGCCTCTTGCCGAAAAGGCAAACGTCCGGCTCCTTCTCCCACAAGGAAGGGCCCAGGCCTGAAAGCTCTTGCTGCTCTTCACGGTGCCTTGGCGCCCTCTCTACAGGCACAACAGCAGTGGGGATCTGTGCTTTCCCAGAGACGCAACATCTCATGGCGCTCGCCGCGGCAGAGCCTCTTGCCGAAAAGGCAAACGTCCGGCTCCTTCTCCCACAAGGAAGGGCCCAGCCCTGAAAGCTCTTGCTGCTCTTCACCTACCCTTGGTGCCCTAATCGACAGGCACAACAGCAGTGGGGATCTGTGCTTTCCCAGAGTTGCAACATCTCATGGCGCTCGGCCGCGGCAGAGCCTCTTGCCGAAAAGGCAAACGTCCGGCTCCTTCTCCCACAAGGAAGGGCCCAGCCCTGAAAGCTCTTGCTGCTCTTCACGGTGCCTTGGCGCCCTATCTACAGGCACAACAGCAGTGGGGATCTGTGCTTTCCCAGAGACGCAACATCTCATGGCGCTCGGCCGCGGCAGAGCCTCTTGCCGAAAAGGCAAACGTCCGGCTCCTTCTCCCACAAGGAAGGGCCCAGCCCTGAAAGCTCTTGCTGCTCTTCACGGTGCCTTGGCGCCCTCTCTACAGGCACAACAGCAGTGGGGATCTGTGCTTTCCCAGAGACGCAACATCTCATGGCGCTCGCCGCGGCAGAGCCTCTTGCCGAAAAGGCAAACGTCCGGCTCCTTCTCCCACAAGGAAGGGCCCAGCCCTGAAAGCTCTTGCTGCTCTTCACGGTGCCTTGGCGCCCTATCTACAGGCACAACATAGTGGGGATCTGTGCTTTCCCAGAGACGCAACATCTCATGGCGCTCGGCCGCGGCAGAGCCTCTTGCCGAAAAGGCAAACGTCCGGCTCCTTCTCCCACAAGGAAGGGCCCAGCCCTGAAAGCTCTTGCTGCTCTTCACGGTGCCTTGGCACCCTATCTACAGGCACAACAGCAGTGGGGATCTCTGCATTCCCAGAGACGCAACATCTCATGGCGCTCGGCCGCGGCAGAGCCTCTTGCCGAAAAGGCAAACGTCCGGCTCCTTCTCCCACAAGGAAGGGCCCAGCCCTGAAAGCTCTTGCTGCTCTTCACGGTGCCTTGGCGCCCTATCTACAGGCACAACATAGTGGGGATCTGTGCTTTCCCAGAGACGCAACATCTCATGGCGCTCGGCCGCGGCAGAGCCTCTTGCCGAAAAGGCAAACGTCCGGCTCCTTCTCCCACAAGGAAGGGCCCAGCCCTGAAAGCTCTTGCTGCTCTTCACGGTGCCTTGGCGCCCTATCTACAGGCACAACAGCAGTGGGGATCTGTGCTTTCCCAGAGACGCAACATCTCATGGCGCTCGGCCGCGGCAGAGCCTCTTGCCGAAAAGGCAAACGTCCGGCTCCTTCTCCCACAAGGAAGGGCCCAGCCCTGAAAGCTCTTGCTGCTCTTCACGGTGCCTTGGCGCCCTCTCTACAGGCACAACAGCAGTGGGGATCTGTGCTTTCCCAGAGACGCAACATCTCATGGCGTTCGGCCGCGGCACAGCCTCTTGCCGAAAAGGCAAACGTCCGGCTCCTTCTCCCACAAGGAAGGGCCCAGCCCTGAAAGCTCTTGCTGCTCTTCACGGTGCCTTGGCACCCTAATCTACAGGCACAACAGCAGTGGGGATCTGTGCTTTCCCAGAGACGCAACATCTCATGGCGCTCGGCCGCGGCAGAGCCTCTTGCCGAAAAGGCAAACGTCCGGCTCCTTCTCCCACAAGGAAGGGCCCAGCCCTGAAAGCTCTTGCTGCTCTTCATGGTGCCTTGGCGCCCTATCTACAGGCACAACAGCAGTGGGGATCTGTGCTTTCCCAGAGACGCAACATCTCATGCGCTCGGCCGCGGCAGAGCCTCTTGCCGAAAAGGCAAACGTCCGGCTCCTTCTCCCACAAGGAAGGGCCCAGCCCTGAAAGCTCTTGCTGCTCTTCACCTACCCTTGGTGCCCTAATCGACAGGCACAACAGCAGTGGGGATCTGTGCTTTCCCAGAGACGCAACATCTCATGGCGCTCGGCCGCGGCAGAGCCTCTTGCCGAAAAGGCAAACGTCCGGCTCCTTCTCCCACAAGGAAGGGCCCAGCCCTGAAAGCTCTTGCTGCTCTTCACGGTGCCTTGGCGCCCTCTCTACAGGCACAACAGCAGTGGGGATCTGTGCTTTCCCAGAGACGCAACATCTCATGGCGCTCGGCCGCGGCAGAGCCTCTTGCCGAAAAGGCAAACGTCCGGCTCCTTCTCCCACAAGGAAGGGCCCAGCCCTGAAAGCTCTTGCTGCTCTTCACGGTGCCTTGGCGCCCTATCTACAGGCACAACAGCAGTGGGGATCTGTGCTTTCCCAGGGACGCAACATCTCATGGCGCTCAGCCGCGGCAGAGCCTCTTGCCGAAAAGGCAAACGTCCGGCTCCTTCTCCTACAAGGAAGGGCCCAGCCCTGAAATCTCTTGCTGCTCTTCACGGTGCCTTGGCGCCCTATCTACAGGCACAACATAGTGGGGATCTGTGCTTTCCCAGAGACGCAACATCTCATGGCGCTCGGCCGCGGCACAGCCTCTTGCCGAAAAGGCAAACGTCCGGCTCCTTCTCCCACAAGGAAGGGCCCAGCCCTGAAAGCTCTTGCTGCTCTTCACGGTGCCTTGGCACCCTATCTACAGGCACAACAGCAGTGGGGATCTCTGCATTCCCAGAGACGCAACATCTCATGGCGCTCGGCCGCGGCACAGCCTCTTGCCGAAAAGGCAAATGTCCTGCTCCTTCTCCCACAAGGAAGGGCCCAGCCCTGAAAGCTCTTGCTGCTCTTCACGGTGCCTTGGCGCCCTCTCTACAGGCACAACAGCAGTGGGGATCTGTGCTTTCCCAGAGACGCAACATCTCATGGCGCTCGGCCGCGGCAGAGCCTCTTGCCGAAAAGGCAAACGTCCGGCTCCTTCTCCCACAAGGAAGGGCCCAGCCCTGAAAGCTCTTGCTGCTCTTCACGGTGCCTTGGCGCCCTATCTACAGGCACAACAGCAGTGGGGATCTGTGCTTTCCCAGAGACGCAACATCTCATGGCGCTCGGCCGCGGCACAGCCTCTTGCCGAAAAGGCAAACGTCCGGCTCCTTCTCCCACAAGGAAGGGCCCAGCCCTGAAAGCTCTTGCTGCTCTTCACGGTGCCTTGGCGCCCTATCTACAGGCACAACAGCAGTGGGGATCTCTGCATTCCCAGAGACGCAACATCTCATGGCGCTCGGCCGCGGCAGAGCCTCTTGCCGAAAAGGCAAACGTCCGGCTCCTTCTCCCACAAGGAAGGGCCCAGCCCTGAAAGCTCTTGCTGCTCTTCACGGTGCCTTGGCGCCCTCTCTACAGGCACAACATAGTGGGGATCTGTGCTTTCCCAGAGACGCAACATCTCATGGCGCTCGGCCGCGGCAGAGCCTCTTGCCGAAAAGGCAAACGTCCGGCTCCTTCTGCCACAAGGAAGGGCCCAGCCCTGAAAGCTGTTGCTGCTCTTCACGGTGCCTTGGCGCCCTATCTACAGGCACAACAGCAGTGGAGATCTCTGCATTCCCAGAGACGCAACATGTCATGGCGCTCGGCCGCGGCAGAGCCTCTTGCCAAAAAGGCAAACGTCCGGCTCCTTCTGCCACAAGGAAGGGCCCAGCCCTGAAAGCTCTTGCTGCTCTTCACGGTGCCTTGGCGCCCTATCTACAGGCACAACAGCAGTGGGGATCTCTGCATTCCCAGAGACACAACATGTCATGGCGCTCGGCCGCGGCAGAGCCTCTTGCCGAAAAGGCAAACGTCCGGCTCCTTCTCCCACAAGGAAGGGCCCAGCCCTGAAAGCTCTTGCTGCTCTTCACGGTGCCTTGGTGCCCTCTCTACAGGCACAACAGCAGTGGGGATCTGTGCTTTCCCAGAGACGCAACATCTCATGGCGCTCGGCCGCGGCACAGCCTCTTGCCGAAAAGGCAAACGTCCGGCTCCTTCTCCCACAAGGAAGGGCCCAGCCCTGAAAGCTCTTGCTGCTCTTCACGGTGCCTTGGCACCCTAATCTACAGGCACAACAGCAGTGGGGATCTGTGCTTTCCCAGAGACGCAACATCTCATGGCGCTCGGCCGCGGCAGAGCCTCTTGCCGAAAAGGCAAACGTCCGGCTCCTTCTCCCACAAGGAAGGGCCCAGCCCTGAAAGCTCTTGCTGCTCTTCATGGTGCCTTGGCGCCCTATCTACAGGCACAACAGCAGTGGGGATGTGTGCTTTCCCAGAGACGCAACATCTCATGGCGCTCGGCCGCGGCAGTGCCTCTTGCCGAAAAGGCAAACGTCCGGCTCCTTCTCCCACAAGGAAGGGCCCAGCCCTGAAAGCTCTTGCTGCTCTTCACCTACCCTTGGTGCCCTAATCGACAGGCACAACAGCAGTGGGGATCTGTGCTTTCCCAGAGATGCAACATCTCATGGCGCTCGGCCGCGGCAGAGCCTCTTGCCGAAAAGGCAAACGTCCGGCTCCTTCTCCCACAAGGAAGGGCCCAGCCCTGAAAGCTCTTGCTGCTCTTCACGGTGCCTTGGCACCCTATCTACAGGCACAACAGCAGTGGGGATCTCTGCATTCCCAGAGACGCAACATCTCATGGCGCTCGGCCGCGGCACAGCCTCTTGCCGAAAAGGCAAATGTCCTGCTCCTTCTCCCACAAGGAAGGGCCCAGCCCTGAAAGCTCTTGCTGCTCTTCACGGTGCCTTGGCGCCCTATCTACAGGCACAACAGCAGTGGGGATCTGTGCTTTCCCAGAGACGCAACATCTCATGGCGCTCGGCCGCGGCAGAGCCTCTTGCCGAAAAGGCAAACGTCCGGCTCCTTCTCCCACAAGGAAGGGCCCAGCCCTGAAAGCTCTTGCTGCTCTTCACGGTGCCTTGGCGCCCTATCTACAGGCACAACAGCAGTGGGGATCTGTGCTTTCCCAGAGACGCAACATCTCATGGCGCTCGGCCGCGGCACAGCCTCTTGCCGAAAAGGCAAACGTCCGGCTCCTTCTCCCACAAGGAAGGGCCCAGGCCTGAAAGCTCTTGCTGCTCTTCACGGTGCCTTGGCGCCCTATCTACAGGCACAACAGCAGTGGGGATCTCTGCATTCCCAGAGACGCAACATCTCATGGCGCTCGGCCGCGGCAGAGCCTCTTGCTGAAAAGGCAAACGTCCGGCTCCTTCTCCCACAAGGAAGGGCCCAGCCCTGAAAGCTCTTGCTGCTCTTCACGGTGCCTTGGCGCCCTATCTACAGGCACAACATAGTGGGGATCTGTGCTTTCCCAGAGACGCAACATCTCATGGCGCTCGGCCGCGTCAGAGCCTCTTGCCGAAAAGGCAAACGTCCGGCTCCTTCTCCCACAAGGAAGGGCCCAGCCCTGAAAGCTCTTGCTGCTCTTCACGGTGCCTTGGCGCCCTATCTACAGGCACAACAGCAGTGGGGATCTGTGCTTTCCCAGAGACGCAACATCTCATGGCGCTCGGCCGCAGCAGAGCCTCTTGCCGAAAAGGCAAACGTCCGGCTCCTTCTCCCACAAGGAAGGGCCCAGCCCTGAAAGCTGTTGCTGCTCTTCACGGTGCCTTGGCGCCCTATCTACAGGCACAACATAGTGGGGATTTGTGCTTTCCCAGAGACGCAACATCTCATGGCGCTCGGCCGCGGCAGAGCCTCTTGCCAAAAAGGCAAACGTCCGGCTCCTTCTGCCACAAGGAAGGGCCCAGCCCTGAAAGCTGTTGCTGCTCTTCACGGTGCCTTGGCGCCCTATCTACAGGCACAACAGCAGTGGGGATCTGTGCTTTCCCAGAGACGCAACATGTCATGGCGCTCGGCCGCGGCAGAGCCTCTTGCCGAAAAGGCAAACGTCCGGCTCCTTCTCCCACAAGGAAGGGCCCAGCCCTGAAAGCTCTTGCTGCTCTTCACGGTGCCTTGGTGCCCTCTCTACAGGCACAACAGCACTGGGGATCTGTGCTTTCCCAGAGACGCAACATCTCATGGCGTTCGGCCGCGGCACAGCCTCTTGCCGAAAAGGCAAACGTCCGGCTCCTTCTCCCACAAGGAAGGGCCCAGCCCTGAAAGCTCTTGCTGCTCTTCACGGTGCCTTGGCGCCCTATCTACAGGCACAACAGCAGTGGGGATCTGTGCTTTCCCAGAGACGCAACATCTCATGGCGCTCGGCCGCGGCAGAGCCTCTTGCCGAAAAGGCAAACGTCCGGCTCCTTCTCCCACAAGGAAGGGCCCAGCCCTGAAAGCTCTTGCTGCTCTTCACGGTGCCTTGGCGCCCTCTCTACAGGCACAACAGCAGTGGGGATCTGTGCTTTCCCAGAGACGCAACATCTCGTGGCGTTCGGCCGCGGCAGAGCCTCTTGCCGAAAAGGCAAACGTCCAGCTCCTTCTCCCACAAGGAAGGGCCCAGCCCTGAAAGCTCTTGCTGCTCTTCACGGTGCCTTGGCGCCCTATCTACAGGCACAACAGCAGTGGGGATCTGTGCTTTCCCAGGGACGCAACATCTCATGGCGCTCGGCCGCGGCACAGCCTCTTGCCGAAAAGGCAAACGTCCGGCTCCTTCTCCCACAAGGAAGGGCCCAGCCCTGAAAGCTCTTGCTGCTCTTCACGGTGCCTTGGCGCCCTATCTACAGGCACAACAGCAGTGGGGATCTGTGCTTTCCCAGAGACGCAACATCTCATGCGCTCGGCCGCGGCAGAGCCTCTTGCCGAAAAGGCAAACGTCCGGCTCCTTCTCCCACAAGGAAGGGCCCAGCCCTGAAAGCTCTTGCTGCTCTTCACCTACCCTTGGTGCCCTAATCGACAGGCACAACAGCAGTGGGGATCTGTGCTTTCCCAGAGATGCAACATCTCATGGCGCTCGGCCGCGGCACAGCCTCTTGCCGAAAAGGCAAACGTCCTGCTCCTTCTCCCACAAGGAAGGGCCCAGCCCTGAAAGCTCTTGCTGCTCTTCATGGTGCCTTGGCGCCCTATCTACAGGCACAACAGCAGTGGGGATCTGTGCTTTCCCAGAGACGCAACATCTCATGGCGCTCGGCCGCGGCAGAGCCTCTTGCCGAAAAGGCAAACGTCCGGCTCCTTCTGCCACAAGGAAGGGCCCAGCCCTGAAAGCTCTTGCTGCTCTTCACGGTGCCTTGGCGCCCTATCTACAGGCACAACAGCAGTGGGGATCTCTGCATTCCCAGAGACGCAACATCTCATGGCGCTCGGCCGCGGCAGAGCCTCTTGCCGAAAAGGCAAACGTCCGGCTCCTTCTCCCACAAGGAAGGGCCCAGCCCTGAAAGCTCTTGCTGCTCTTCACGGTGCCTTGGCGCCCTATCTACAGGCACAACATAGTGGGGATCTGTGCTTTCCCAGAGACGCAACATCTCATGGCGCTCGGCCGCGGCAGAGCCTCTTGCCGAAAAGGCAAACGTCCGGCTCCTTCTGCCACAAGGAAGGGCCCAGCCCTGAAAGCTCTTGCTGCTCTTCACGGTGCCTTGGCGCCCTATCTACAGGCACAACAGCAGTGGGGATCTCTGCATTCCCAGAGACGCAACATCTCATGGCGCTCGGCCGCGGCAGAGCCTCTTGCCGAAAAGGCAAACGTCCGGCTCCTTCTCCCACAAGGAAGGGCCCAGCCCTGAAAGCTCTTGCTACTCTTCACAGTGCCTTGGCACCCTAATCTACAGGCACAACAGCAGTGGGGATCTGTGCTTTCCCAGAGACGCAACATCTCATGGCGCTCGGCCGCGGCAGAGCCTCTTGCCGAAAAGGCAAACGTCCGGCTCCTTCTCCCACAAGGAAGGGCCCAGCCCTGAAAGCTCTTGCTGCTCTTCATGGTGCCTTGGCGCCCTATCTACAGGCACAACAGCAGTGGGGATCTGTGCTTTCCCAGAGACGCAACATCTCATGCGCTCGGCCGCGGCACAGCCTCTTGCCGAAAAGGCAAACGTCCGGCTCCTTCTCCCACAAGGAAGGGCCCAGCCCTGAAAGCTCTTGCTGCTCTTCACCTACCCTTGGTGCCCTAATCAACAGGCACAACAGCAGTGGGGATCTGTGCTTTCCCGGAGACGCAACATCTCATGGCGCTCGGCCGCGGCAGAGCCTCTTGCCGAAAAGGCAAACGTCCGGCTCCTTCTCCCACAAGGAAGGGCCCAGCCCTGAAAGCTCTTGCTGCTCTTCACGGTGCCTTGGCGCCCTATCTACAGGCACAACAGCAGTGGGGATCTGTGCTTTCCCAGAGACGCAACATCTCATGGCGCTCGGCCGCGGCACAGCCTCTTGCCGAAAAGGCAAACGTCCGGCTCCTTCTCCCACAAGGAAGGGCCCAGGCCTGAAAGCTCTTGCTGCTCTTCACGGTGCCTTGGCGCCCTCTCTACAGGCACAACAGCAGTGGGGATCTGTGCTTTCCCAGAGACGCAACATCTCATGGCGCTCGCCGCGGAAGAGCCTCTTGCCGAAAAGGCAAACGTCCGGCTCCTTCTCCCACAAGGAAGGGCCCAGCCCTGAAAGCTCTTGCTGCTCTTCATGGTGCCTTGGCGCCCTATCTACAGGCACAACAGCAGTGGGGATCTGTGCTTTCCCAGAGACGCAACATCTCATGCGCTCGGCCGCGGCAGAGCCTCTTGCCGAAAAGGCAAACGTCCGGCTCCTTCTGCCACAAGGAAGGGCCCAGCCCTGAAAGCTCTTGCTGCTCTTCACGGTGCCTTGGCGCCCTATCTACAGGCACAACAGCAGTGGGGATCTCTGCATTCCCAGAGACGCAACATCTCATGGCGCTCGGCCGCGGCAGAGCCTCTTGTCGAAAAGGCAAACGTCCGGCTCCTTCTCCCACAAGGAAGGGCCCAGCCCTGAAAGCTCTTGCTGCTCTTCACGGTGCCTTGGCGCCCTATCTACAGGCACAACAGCAGTGGGGATCTGTGCTTTCCCAGAGACGCAATATCTCAGGGCGCTCGGCCGCGTCAGAGCCTCTTGCCGTAAAGGCAAACGTCCGGCTCCTTCTCCCACAAGGAAGGGCCCAGCCCGGAAAGCTCTTGCTGCTCTTCACGGTGCCTTGGCGCCCTCTCTACAGGCACAACAGCAGTGGGGATCTGTGCTTTCCCAGAGACGCAACATCTCATGGCGCTCGGCCGCGGCAGAGCCTCTTGCCGAAAAGGCAAACGTCCGGCTCCTTCTCCCACAAGGAAGGGCCCAGCCCTGAAAGCTCTTGCTGCTCTTCACGGTGCCTTGGCACCATATCTACAGGCACAACAGCAGTGGGGATCTGTGCTTTCCCAGAGACGCAACATCTCATGCGCTCGGCCGCGGCAGAGCCTCTTGCCGAAAAGGCAAACGTCCGGCTCCTTCTCCCACAAGGAAGGGCCCAGCCCTGAAAGCTCTTGCTGCTCTTCACCTACCCTTGGTGCCCTAATCGACAGGCACAACAGCAGTGGGGATCTGTGCTTTCCCAGAGACGCAACATCTCATGGCGCTCGGCCGCGGCAGAGCCTCTTGCCGAAAAGGCAAACGTCCGGCTCCTTCTCCCACAAGGAAGGGCCCAGCCCTGAAAGCTCTTGCTGCTCTTCACGGTGCCTTGGCGCCCTATCTACAGGCACAACAGCAGTGGGGATCTGTGCTTTCCCAGAGACGCAACATCTCATGGCGCTCGGCCGCGGCACAGCCTCTTGCCGAAAAGGCAAACGTCCGGCTCCTTCTCCCACAAGGAAGGGCCCAGGCCTGAAAGCTCTTGCTGCTCTTCACGGTGCCTTGGCGCCCTCTCTACAGGCACAACAGCAGTGGGGATCTGTGCTTTCCCAGAGACGCAACATCTCATGGCGCTCGGCCGCGGCAGAGCCTCTTGCCGAAAAGGCAAACGTCCGGCTCCTTCTGCCACAAGGAAGGGCCCAGCCCTGAAAGCTCTTGCTGCTCTTCATGGTGCCTTGGCACCCTCTCTACAGGCACAACAGCAGTGGGCATCTGTGCTTTCCCAGAGACGCAACATCTCATGGCGCTCGGCCGCGGCAGAGCCTCTTGCCGAAAAGGCAAACGTCCGGCTCCTTCTCCCACAAGGAAGGGCCCAGCCCTGAAATCTCTTGCTGCTCTTCACCTACCCTTGGTGCCCTAATCGACAGGCACAACAGCAGTGGGGATCTGTGCTTTCCCAGAGATGCAACATCTCATGGCGCTCGGCCGCGGCAGAGCCTCTTGCCGAAAAGGCAAACGTCCGGCTCCTTCTCCCACAAGGAAGGGCCCAGCCCTGAAAGCTCTTGCTGCTCTTCACGGTGCCTTGGCACCCTATCTACAGGCACAACAGCAGTGGGGATCTCTGCATTCCCAGAGACGCAACATCTCATGGCGCTCGGCCGCGGCACAGCCTCTTGCCGAAAAGGCAAATGTCCTGCTCCTTCTCCCACAAGGAAGGGCCCAGCCCTGAAAGCTCTTGCTGCTCTTCACGGTGCCTTGGCGCCCTATCTACAGGCACAACAGCAGTGGGGATCTGTGCTTTCCCAGAGACGCAACATCTCATGGCGCTCGGCCGCGGCAGAGCCTCTTGCCGAAAAGGCAAACGTCCGGCTCCTTCTCCCACAAGGAAGGGCCCAGCCCTGAAAGCTCTTGCTGCTCTTCACGGTGCCTTGGCGCCCTATCTACAGGCACAACAGCAGTGGGGATCTGTGCTTTCCCAGAGACGCAACATCTCATGGCGCTCGGCCGCGGCACAGCCTCTTGCCGAAAAGGCAAACGTCCGGCTCCTTCTCCCACAAGGAAGGGCCCAGCCCTGAAAGATCTTGCTGCTCTTCACGGTGTCTTGGCGCCCTATCTACAGGCACAACAGCAGTGGGGATCTCTGCATTCCCAGAGACGCAACATCTCATGGCGCTCGGCCGCGGCAGAGCCTCTTGCTGAAAAGGCAAACGTCCGGCTCCTTCTCCCACAAGGAAGGGCCCAGCCCTGAAAGCTCTTGCTGCTCTTCACGGTGCCTTGGCGCCCTATCTACAGGCACAACATAGTGGGGATCTGTGCTTTCCCAGAGACGCAACATCTCATGGCGCTCGGCCGCGGCAGAGCCTCTTGCCGAAAAGGCAAACGTCCGGCTCCTTCTCCCACAAGGAAGGGCCCAGCCCTGAAAGCTCTTGCTGCTCTTCACGGTGCCTTGGCGCCCTATCTACAGGCACAACAGCAGTGGGGATCTCTGCATTCCCAGAGACGCAACATCTCATGGCGCTCGGCCGCAGCAGAGCCTCTTGCCGAAAAGGCAAACGTCCGGCTCCTTCTCCCACAAGGAAGGGCCCAGCCCTGAAAGCTGTTGCTGCTCTTCACGGTGCCTTGGCGCCCTATCTACAGGCACAACATAGTGGGGATTTGTGCTTTCCCAGAGACGCAACATCTCATGGCGCTCGGCCGCGGCAGAGCCTCTTGCCAAAAAGGCAAACGTCCGGCTCCTTCTGCCACAAGGAAGGGCCCAGCCCTGAAAGCTGTTGCTGCTCTTCACGGTGCCTTGGCGCCCTATCTACAGGCACAACAGCAGTGGGGATCTCTGCATTCCCAGAGACGCAACATGTCATGGCGCTCGGCCGCGGCAGAGCCTCTTGCCGAAAAGGCAAACGTCCGGCTCCTTCTCCCACAAGGAAGGGCCCAGCCCTGAAAGCTCTTGCTGCTCTTCACGGTGCCTTGGTGCCCTCTCTACAGGCACAACAGCACTGGGGATCTGTGCTTTCCCAGAGACGCAACATCTCATGGCGTTCGGCCGCGGCACAGCCTCTTGCCGAAAAGGCAAACGTCCGGCTCCTTCTCCCACAAGGAAGGGCCCAGCCCTGAAAGCTCTTGCTGCTCTTCACGGTGCCTTGGCACCCTATCTACAGGCACAACAGCAGTGGGGATCTCTGCATTCCCAGAGACGCAACATCTCATGGCGCTCGGCCGCGGCACAGCCTCTTGCCGAAAAGGCAAATGTCCTGCTCCTTCTCCCACAAGGAAGGGCCCAGCCCTGAAAGCTCTTGCTGCTCTTCACGGTGCCTTGGCGCCCTATCTACAGGCACAACAGCAGTGGGGATCTGTGCTTTCCCAGAGACGCAACATCTCATGGCGCTCGGCCGCGGCAGAGCCTCTTGCCGAAAAGGCAAACGTCCGGCTCCTTCTCCCACAAGGAAGGGCCCAGCCCTGAAAGCTCTTGCTGCTCTTCACGGTGCCTTGGCGCCCTATCTACAGGCACAACAGCAGTGGGGATCTGTGCTTTCCCAGAGACGCAACATCTCATGGCGCTCGGCCGCGGCACAGCCTCTTGCCGAAAAGGCAAACGTCCGGCTCCTTCTCCCACAAGGAAGGGCCCAGCCCTGAAAGATCTTGCTGCTCTTCACGGTGTCTTGGCGCCCTATCTACAGGCACAACAGCAGTGGGGATCTCTGCATTCCCAGAGACGCAACATCTCATGGCGCTCGGCCGCGGCAGAGCCTCTTGCTGAAAAGGCAAACGTCCGGCTCCTTCTCCCACAAGGAAGGGCCCAGCCCTGAAAGCTCTTGCTGCTCTTCACGGTGCCTTGGCGCCCTATCTACAGGCACAACATAGTGGGGATCTGTGCTTTCCCAGAGACGCAACATCTCATGGCGCTCGGCCGCGGCAGAGCCTCTTGCCGAAAAGGCAAACGTCCGGCTCCTTCTCCCACAAGGAAGGGCCCAGCCCTGAAAGCTCTTGCTGCTCTTCACGGTGCCTTGGCACCCTATCTACAGGCACAACAGCAGTGGGGATCTCTGCATTCCCAGAGACGCAACATCTCATGGCGCTCGGCCGCAGCAGAGCCTCTTGCCGAAAAGGCAAACGTCCGGCTCCTTCTCCCACAAGGAAGGGCCCAGCCCTGAAAGCTGTTGCTGCTCTTCACGGTGCCTTGGCGCCCTATCTACAGGCACAACATAGTGGGGATTTGTGCTTTCCCAGAGACGCAACATCTCATGGCGCTCGGCCGCGGCAGAGCCTCTTGCCAAAAAGGCAAACGTCCGGCTCCTTCTGCCACAAGGAAGGGCCCAGCCCTGAAAGCTGTTGCTGCTCTTCACGGTGCCTTGGCGCCCTATCTACAGGCACAACAGCAGTGGGGATCTCTGCATTCCCAGAGACGCAACATGTCATGGCGCTCGGCCGCGGCAGAGCCTCTTGCCGAAAAGGCAAACGTCCGGCTCCTTCTCCCACAAGGAAGGGCCCAGCCCTGAAAGCTCTTGCTGCTCTTCACGGTGCCTTGGCGCCCTATCTACAGGCACAACAGCAGTGGGGATCTGTGCTTTCCCAGAGACGCAACATCTCATGGCGTTCGGCCGCGGCACAGCCTCTTGCCGAAAAGGCAAACGTCCGGCTCCTTCTCCCACAAGGAAGGGCCCAGCCCTGAAAGCTCTTGCTGCTCTTCACGGTGCCTTGGCGCCCTATCTACAGGCACAACAGCAGTGGGGATCTGTGCTTTCCCAGAGACGCAACATCTCATGCGCTCGGCCGCGGCAGAGCCTCTTGCCGAAAAGGCAAACGTCCGGCTCCTTCTCCCACAAGGAAGGGCCCAGCCCTGAAAGCTCTTGCTGCTCTTCACGGTGCCTTGGCGCCCTCTCTACAGGCACAACAGCAGTGGGGATCTGTGCTTTCCCAGAGACGCAACATGTCATGGCGCTCGGCCGCGGCAGAGCCTCTTGCCGAAAAGGCAAACGTCCAGCTCCTTCTCCCACAAGGAAGGGCCCAGCCCTGAAAGCTCTTGCTGCTCTTCACGGTGCCTTGGCGCCCTATCTACAGGCACAACAGCAGTGGGGATCTGTGCTTTCCCAGGGACGCAACATCTCATGGCGCTCGGCCGCGGCACAGCCTCTTGCCGAAAAGGCAAATGTCCTGCTCCTTCTCCCACAAGGAAGGGCCCAGCCCTGAAAGCTCTTGCTGCTCTTCACGGTGCCTTGGCGCCCTATCTACAGGCACAACAGCAGTGGGGATCTGTGCTTTCCCAGAGACGCAATATCTCATGGCGCTCGGCCGCGGCAGAGCCTCTTGCCGAAAAGGCAAACGTCCGGCTCCTTCTCCCACAAGGAAGGGCCCAGCCCTGAAAGCTCTTGCTGCTCTTCACGGTGCCTTGGCGCCCTATCTACAGGCACAACAGCAGTGGGGATCTCTGCATTCCCAGAGACGCAACATCTCATGGCGCTCGGCCGCAGCAGAGCCTCTTGCCGAAAAGGCAAACGTCCGGCTCCTTCTCCCACAAGGAAGGGCCCAGCCCTGAAAGCTGTTGCTGCTCTTCACGGTGCCTTGGCGCCCTATCTACAGGCACAACATAGTGGGGATTTGTGCTTTCCCAGAGACGCAACATCTCATGGCGCTCGGCCGCGGCAGAGCCTCTTGCCAAAAAGGCAAACGTCCGGCTCCTTCTGCCACAAGGAAGGGCCCAGCCCTGAAAGCTGTTGCTGCTCTTCACGGTGCCTTGGCGCCCTATCTACAGGCACAACAGCAGTGGGGATCTCTGCATTCCCAGAGACGCAACATGTCATGGCGCTCGGCCGCGGCAGAGCCTCTTGCCGAAAAGGCAAACGTCCGGCTCCTTCTCCCACAAGGAAGGGCCCAGCCCTGAAAGCTCTTGCTGCTCTTCACGGTGCCTTGGTGCCCTCTCTACAGGCACAACAGCACTGGGGATCTGTGCTTTCCCAGAGACGCAACATCTCATGGCGTTCGGCCGCGGCACAGCCTCTTGCCGAAAAGGCAAACGTCCGGCTCCTTCTCCCACAAGGAAGGGCCCAGCCCTGAAAGCTCTTGCTGCTCTTCACGGTGCCTTGGCGCCCTATCTACAGGCACAACAGCAGTGGGGATCTGTGCTTTCCCAGAGACGCAACATCTCATGGCGCTCGGCCGCGGCACAGCCTCTTGCCGAAAAGGCAAACGTCCGGCTCCTTCTCCCACAAGGAAGGGCCCAGCCCTGAAAGCTCTTGCTGCTCTTCACGGTGCCTTGGCGCCCTCTCTACAGGCACAACAGCAGTGGGGATCTGTGCTTTCCCAGAGACGCAACATGTCATGGCGCTCGGCCGCGGCAGAGCCTCTTGCCGAAAAGGCAAACGTCCAGCTCCTTCTCCCACAAGGAAGGGCCCAGCCCTGAAAGCTCTTGCTGCTCTTCACGGTGCCTTGGCGCCCTATCTACAGGCACAACAGCAGTGGGGATCTGTGCTTTCCCAGAGACGCAACATCTCATGGCGCTCGGCCGCGGCAGAGCCTCTTGCCGAAAAGGCAAACGTCCGGCTCCTTCTCCCACAAGGAAGGGCCCAGCCCTGAAAGCTCTTGCTGCTCTTCACGGTGCCTTGGCGCCCTATCTACAGGCACAACAGCAGTGGGGATCTGTGCTTTCCCAGAGACGCAACATCTCATGGCGCTCGGCCGCGGCACAGCCTCTTGCCGAAAAGGCAAACGTCCGGCTCCTTCTCCCACAAGGAAGGGCCCAGCCCTGAAAGCTCTTGCTGCTCTTCACGGTGCCTTGGCGCCCTATCTACAGGCACAACAGCAGTGGGGATCTCTGCATTCCCAGAGACGCAACATGTCATGGCGCTCGGCCGCGGCAGAGCCTCTTGCCGAAAAGGCAAACGTCCGGCTCCTTCTCCCACAAGGAAGGGCCCAGCCCTGAAAGCTCTTGCTGCTCTTCACGGTGCCTTGGTGCCCTCTCTACAGGCACAACAGCAGTGGGGATCTGTGCTTTCCCAGAGACGCAACATCTCATGGCGCTCGGCCGCGGCACAGCCTCTTGCCGAAAAGGCAAACGTCCGGCTCCTTCTCCCACAAGGAAGGGCCCAGCCCTGAAAGCTCTTGCTGCTCTTCACGGTGCCTTGGCACCCTAATCTACAGGCACAACAGCAGTGGGGATCTGTGCTTTCCCAGAGACGCAACATCTCATGGCGCTCGGCCGCGGCAGAGCCTCTTGCCGAAAAGGCAAACGTCCGGCTCCTTCTCCCACAAGTAAGGGCCCAGCCCTGAAAGCTCTTGCTGCTCTTCATGGTGCCTTGGCGCCCTATCTACAGGCACAACAGCAGTGGGGATCTGTGCTTTCCCAGAGACGCAACATCTCATGCGCTCGGCCGCGGCAGAGCCTCTTGCCGAAAAGGCAAACGTCCGGCTCCTTCTCCCACAAGGAAGGGCCCAGCCCTGAAAGCTCTTGCTGCTCTTCACCTACCCTTGGTGCCCTAATCGACAGGCACAACAGCAGTGGGGATCTGTGCTTTCCCAGAGATGCAACATCTCATGGCGCTCGGCCGCGGCAGAGCCTCTTGCCGAAAAGGCAAACGTCCGGCTCCTTCTCCCACAAGGAAGGGCCCAGCCCTGAAAGCTCTTGCTGCTCTTCACGGTGCCTTGGCACCCTATCTACAGGCACAACAGCAGTGGGGATCTCTGCATTCCCAGAGACGCAACATCTCACGGCGCTCGGCCGCGGCACAGCCTCTTGCCGAAAAGGCAAATGTCCTGCTCCTTCTCCCACAAGGAAGGGCCCAGCCCTGAAAGCTCTTGCTGCTCTTCACGGTGCCTTGGCGCCCTATCTACAGGCACAACAGCAGTGGGGATCTGTGCTTTCCCAGAGACGCAACATCTCATGGCGCTCGGCCGCGGCAGAGCCTCTTGCCGAAAAGGCAAACGTCCGGCTCCTTCTGCCACAAGGAAGGGCCCAGCCCTGAAAGCTCTTGCTGCTCTTCACGGTGCCTTGGCGCCCTATCTACAGGCACAACAGCAGTGGGGATCTCTGCATTCCCAGAGACGCAACATGTCATGGCGCTCGGCCGCGGCAGAGCCTCTTGCCGAAAAGGCAAACGTCCGGCTCCTTCTCCCACAAGGAAGGGCCCAGCCCTGAAAGCTCTTGCTGCTCTTCACGGTGCCTTGGCGCCCTATCTACAGGCACAACATAGTGGGGATCTGTGCTTTCCCAGAGACGCAACATCTCATGGCGCTCGGCCGCGGCAGAGCCTCTTGCCGAAAAGGCAAACGTCCGGCTCCTTCTGCCACAAGGAAGGGCCCAGCCCTGAAAGCTCTTGCTGCTCTTCACGGTGCCTTGGCGCCCTATCTACAGGCACAACAGCAGTGGGGATCTGTGCTTTCCCAGAGACGCAACATCTCATGGCGCTCGGCCGCGGCAGAGCCTCTTGCCGAAAAGGCAAACGTCCGGCTCCTTCTCCCACAAGGAAGGGCCCAGCCCTGAAAGCTCTTGCTACTCTTCACGGTGCCTTGGCACCCTAATCTACAGGCACAACAGCAGTGGGGATCTGTGCTTTCCCAGAGACGCAACATCTCATGGCGCTCGGCCGCGGCAGAGCCTCTTGCCGAAAAGGCAAACGTCCGGCTCCTTCTCCCACAAGGAAGGGCCCAGCCCTGAAAGCTCTTGCTGCTCTTCATGGTGCCTTGGCGCCCTATCTACAGGCACAACAGCAGTGGGGATCTGTGCTTTCCCAGAGACGCAACATCTCATGCGCTCGGCCGCGGCAGAGCCTCTTGCCGAAAAGGCAAACGTCTGGCTCCTTCTCCCACAAGGAAGGGCCCAGCCCTGAAAGCTCTTGCTGCTCTTCACCTACCCTTGGTGCCCTAATCAACAGGCACAACAGCAGTGGGGATCTGTGCTTTCCCGGAGACGCAACATCTCATGGCGCTCGGCCGCGGCAGAGCCTCTTGCCGAAAAGGCAAACGTCCGGCTCCTTCTCCCACAAGGAAGGGCCCAGCCCTGAAAGCTCTTGCTGCTCTTCACGGTGCCTTGGCGCCCTATCTACAGGCACAACAGCAGTGGGGATCTGTGCTTTCCCAGAGACGCAACATCTCATGGCGCTCGGCCGCGGCACAGCCTCTTGCCGAAAAGGCAAACGTCCGGCTCCTTCTCCCACAAGGAAGGGCCCAGGCCTGAAAGCTCTTGCTGCTCTTCACGGTGCCTTGGCGCCCTCTCTACAGGCACAACAGCAGTGGGGATCTGTGCTTTCCCAGAGACGCAACATCTCATGGCGCTAGCCGCGGCAGAGCCTCTTGCCGAAAAGGCAAACGTCCGGCTCCTTCTCCCACAAGGAAGGGCCCAGCCCTGAAAGCTCTTGCTGCTCTTCATGGTGCCTTGGCGCCCTATCTACAGGCACAACAGCAGTGGGGATCTGTGCTTTCCCAGAGACGCAACATCTCATGCGCTCGGCCGCGGCAGAGCCTCTTGCCGAAAAGGCAAACATCCGGCTCCTTCTCCCACAAGGAAGGGCCCAGCCCTGAAAGCTCTTGCTGCTCTTCACCTACCCTTGGTGCCCTAATCGACAGGCACAACAGCAGTGGGGATCTGTGCTTTCCCAGAGATGCAACATCTCATGGCGCTCGGCCGCGGCAGAGCCTCTTGCCGAAAAGGCAAACGTCCGGCTCCTTCTCCCACAAGGAAGGGCCCAGCCCTGAAAGCTCTTGCTGCTCTTCACGGTGCCTTGGCGCCCTATCTACAGGCACAACAGCAGTGGGGATCTGTGCTTTCCCAGAGACGCAACATCTCATGGCGCTCGGCCGCGGCACAGCCTCTTGCCGAAAAGGCAAACGTCCGGCTCCTTCTCCCACAAGGAAGGGCCCAGCCCTGAAAGCTCTTGCTGCTCTTCACGGTGCCTTGGCGCCCTATCTACAGGCACAACAGCAGTGGGGATCTGTGCTTTCCCAGAGACGCAACATCTCATGGCGCTCGCCGCGGCAGAGCCTCTTGCCGAAAAGGCAAACGTCCGGCTCCTTCTCCCACAAGGAAGGGCCCAGCCCTGAAAGCTCTTGCTGCTCTTCACGGTGCCTTGGCGCCCTCTCTACAGGCACAACAGCAGTGGGGATCTGTGCTTTCCCAGAGACGCAACATCTCATGGCGCTCGGCCGCGGCAGAGCCTCTTGCCGAAAAGGCAAACGTCCGGCTCCTTCTGCCACAAGGAAGGGCCCAGCCCTGAAAGCTCTTGCTGCTCTTCACGGTGCCTTGGCGCCCTATCTACAGGCACAACAGCAGTGGGGATCTGTGCTTTCCCAGAGACGCAACATCTCATGGCGCTCGGACGCGGCACAGCCTCTTGCCGAAAAGGCAAACGTCCGGCTCCTTCTCCCACAAGGAAGGGCCCAGCCCTGAAAGCTCTTGCTGCTCTTCACGGTGCCTTGGCGCCCTATCTACAGGCACAACAGCAGTGGGGATCTCTGCATTCCCAGAGACGCAACATCTCATGGCGCTCGGCCGCGGCAGAGCCTCTTGTCGAAAAGGCAAACGTCCGGCTCCTTCTCCCACAAGGAAGGGCCCAGCCCTGAAAGCTCTTGCTGCTCTTCACGGTGCCTTGGCGCCCTATCTACAGGCACAACAGCAGTGGGGATGTGTGCTTTCCCAGAGACGCAATATCTCAGGGCGCTCGGCCGCGTCAGAGCCTCTTGCCGTAAAGGCAAACGTCCGGCTCCTTCTCCCACAAGGAAGGGCCCAGCCCGGAAAGCTCTTGCTGCTCTTCACGGTGCCTTGGCGCCCTCTCTACAGGCACAACAGCAGTGGGGATCTGTGCTTTCCCAGAGACGCAACATCTCATGGCGCTCGGCCGCGGCAGAGCCTCTTGCCGAAAAGGCAAACGTCCGGCTCCTTCTCCCACAAGGAAGGGCCCAGCCCTGAAAGCTGTTGCTGCTCTTCACGGTGCCTTGGCACCATATCTACAGGCACAACAGCAGTGGGGATCTGTGCTTTCCCAGAGACGCAACATCTCATGCGCTCGGCCGCGGCAGAGCCTCTTGCCGAAAAGGCAAACGTCCGGCTCCTTCTCCCACAAGGAAGGGCCCAGCCCTGAAAGCTCTTGCTGCTCTTCACCTACCCTTGGTGCCCTAATCGACAGGCACAACAGCAGTGGGGATCTGTGCTTTCCCAGAGACGCAACATCTCATGGCGCTCGGCCGCGGCAGAGCCTCTTGCCGAAAAGGCAAACATCCGGCTCCTTCTCCCACAAGGAAGGGCCCAGCCCTGAAAGCTCTTGCTGCTCTTCACGGTGCCTTGGCGCCCTATCTACAGGCACAACAGCAGTGGGGATCTGTGCTTTCCCAGAGACGCAACATCTCATGGCGCTCGGCCGCGGCAGAGCCTCTTGCCGAAAAGGCAAACGTCCGGCTCCTTCTCCCACAAGGAAGGGCCCAGCCCTGAAAGCTCTTGCTGCTCTTCACGGTGCCTTGGCGCCCTCTCTACAGGCACAACAGCAGTGGGGATCTGTGCTTTCCCAGAGACGCAACATCTCATGGCGCTCAGCCGCGGCAGAGCCTCTTGCCGAAAAGGCAAACGTCCGGCTCCTTCTGCCACAAGGAAGGGCCCAGCCCTGAAAGCTCTTGCTGCTCTTCACGGTGCCTTGGCGCCCTCTCTACAGGCACAACAGCAGTGGGGATCTGTGCTTTCCCAGAGACGCAACATCTCATGGCGCTCGGCCGCGGCAGAGCCTCTTGCCGAAAAGGCAAACGTCCGGCTCCTTCTCCCACAAGGAAGGGCCCAGCCCTGAAAGCTCTTGCTGCTCTTCACGGTGCCTTGGCGCCCTATCTACAGGCATAACAGCAGTGGGGATCTGTGCTTTCCCAGAGACGCAACATCTCATGGCGCTCGGCCGCGGCAGAGCCTCTTGCCGAAAAGGCAAACGTCCGGCTCCTTCTCCCACAAGGAAGGGCCCAGCCCTGAAAGCTCTTGCTGCTCTTCACGGTGCCTTGGCGCCCTATCTACAGGCACAACAGCAGTGGGGATGTGTGCTTTCCCAGAGACGCAACATCTCATGGCGCTCGGCCGCGGCAGAGCCTCTTGCCGAAAAGGCAAACGTCCGGCTCCTTCTGCCACAAGGAAGGGCCCAGCCCTGAAAGCTCTTGCTGCTCTTCACGGTGCCTTGGCGCCCTATCTACAGGCACAACAGCAGTGGGGATCTGTGCTTTCCCAGAGACGCAACATCTCATGGCGCTCGGCCGCGGCACAGCCTCTTGCCGAAAAGGCAAACGTCCGGCTCCTTCTGCCACAAGGAAGGGCCCAGCCCTGAAAGCTCTTGCTGCTCTTCACCTACCCTTGGTGCCCTAATCGACAGGCACAACAGCAGTGGGGATCTGTGCTTTCCCAGAGATGCAACATCTCATGGCGCTCGGCCGCGGCAGAGCCTCTTGCCGAAAAGGCAAACGTCCGGCTCCTTCTCCCACAAGGAAGGGCCCAGCCCTGAAAGCTCTTGCTGCTCTTCACGGTGCCTTGGCGCCCTATCTACAGGCACAACAGCAGTGGGGATCTGTGCTTTCCCAGAGACGCAACATCTCATGGCGCTCGGCCGCGGCACAGCCTCTTGCCGAAAAGGCAAACGTCCGGCTCCTTCTCCCACAAGGAAGGGCCCAGCCCTGAAAGCTCTTGCTGCTCTTCACGGTGCCTTGGCGCCCTATCTACAGGCACAACAGCAGTGGGGATCTGTGCTTTCCCAGAGACGCAACATCTCATGGCGCTCGCCGCGGCAGAGCCTCTTGCCGAAAAGGCAAACGTCCGGCTCCTTCTCCCACAAGGAAGGGCCCAGCCCTGAAAGCTCTTGCTGCTCTTCACGGTGCCTTGGCGCCCTCTCTACAGGCACAACAGCAGTGGGGATCTGTGCTTTCCCAGAGACGCAACATCTCATGGCGCTCGGCCGCGGCAGAGCCTCTTGCCGAAAAGGCAAACGTCCGGCTCCTTCTGCCACAAGGAAGGGCCCAGCCCTGAAAGCTCTTGCTGCTCTTCACGGTGCCTTGGCGCCCTATCTACAGGCACAACAGCAGTGGGGATCTGTGCTTTCCCAGAGACGCAACATCTCATGGCGCTCGGCCGCGGCACAGCCTCTTGCCGAAAAGGCAAACGTCCGGCTCCTTCTCCCACAAGGAAGGGCCCAGCCCTGAAAGCTCTTGCTGCTCTTCACGGTGCCTTGGCGCCCTATCTACAGGCACAACAGCAGTGGGGATCTCTGCATTCCCAGAGACGCAACATCTCATGGCGCTCGGCCGCGGCAGAGCCTCTTGTCGAAAAGGCAAACGTCCGGCTCCTTCTCCCACAAGGAAGGGCCCAGCCCTGAAAGCTCTTGCTGCTCTTCACGGTGCCTTGGCGCCCTATCTACAGGCACAACAGCAGTGGGGATCTGTGCTTTCCCAGAGACGCAATATCTCAGGGCGCTCGGCCGCGTCAGAGCCTCTTGCCGTAAAGGCAAACGTCCGGCTCCTTCTCCCACAAGGAAGGGCCCAGCCCGGAAAGCTCTTGCTGCTCTTCACGGTGCCTTGGCGCCCTCTCTACAGGCACAACAGCAGTGGGGATCTGTGCTTTCCCAGAGACGCAACATCTCATGGCGCTCGGCCGCGGCAGAGCCTCTTGCCGAAAAGGCAAACGTCCGGCTCCTTCTCCCACAAGGAAGGGCCCAGCCCTGAAAGCTGTTGCTGCTCTTCACGGTGCCTTGGCACCATATCTACAGGCACAACAGCAGTGGGGATCTGTGCTTTCCCAGAGACGCAACATCTCATGCGCTCGGCCGCGGCAGAGCCTCTTGCCGAAAAGGCAAACGTCCGGCTCCTTCTCCCACAAGGAAGGGCCCAGCCCTGAAAGCTCTTGCTGCTCTTCACCTACCCTTGGTGCCCTAATCGACAGGCACAACAGCAGTGGGGATCTGTGCTTTCCCAGAGACGCAACATCTCATGGCGCTCGGCCGCGGCAGAGCCTCTTGCCGAAAAGGCAAACGTCCGGCTCCTTCTGCCACAAGGAAGGGCCCAGCCCTGAAAGCTCTTGCTGCTCTTCACGGTGCCTTGGCGCCCTATCTACAGGCACAACAGCAGTGGGGATCTGTGCTTTCCCAGAGACGCAACATCTCATGGCGCTCGGCCGCGGCACAGCCTCTTGCCGAAAAGGCAAACGTCCGGCTCCTTCTCCCACAAGGAAGGGCCCAGGCCTGAAAGCTCTTGCTGCTCTTCACGGTGCCTTGGCGCCCTCTCTACAGGCACAACAGCAGTGGGGATCTGTGCTTTCCCAGAGACGCAACATCTCATGGCGCTCGGCCGCGGCAGAGCCTCTTGCCGAAAAGGCAAACGTCCGGCTCCTTCTGCCACAAGGAAGGGCCCAGCCCTGAAAGCTCTTGCTGCTCTTCACGGTGCCTTGGCGCCCTCTCTACAGGCACAACAGCAGTGGGGATCTGTGCTTTCCCAGAGACGCAACATCTCATGGCGCTCGGCCGCGGCAGAGCCTCTTGCCGAAAAGGCAAACGTCCGGCTCCTTCTCCCACAAGGAAGGGCCCAGCCCTGAAAGCTCTTGCTGCTCTTCACGGTGCCTTGGCGCCCTATCTACAGGCATAACAGCAGTGGGGATCTGTGCTTTCCCAGAGACGCAACATCTCATGGCGCTCGGCCGCGGCAGAGCCTCTTGCCGAAAAGGCAAACGTCCGGCTCCTTCTCCCACAAGGAAGGGCCCAGCCCTGAAAGCTCTTGCTGCTCTTCACGGTGCCTTGGCGCCCTATCTACAGGCACAACAGCAGTGGGGATGTGTGCTTTCCCAGAGACGCAACATCTCATGGCGCTCGGCCGCGGCAGAGCCTCTTGCCGAAAAGGCAAACGTCCGGCTCCTTCTGCCACAAGGAAGGGCCCAGCCCTGAAAGCTCTTGCTGCTCTTCACGGTGCCTTGGCGCCCTATCTACAGGCACAACAGCAGTGGGGATGTGTGCTTTCCCAGAGACGCAACATCTCATGGCGCTCGGCCGCGGCACAGCCTCTTGCCGAAAAGGCAAACGTCCGGCTCCTTCTCCCACAAGGAAGGGCCCAGCCCTGAAAGCTCTTGCTGCTCTTCACGGTGCCTTGGCGCCCTATCTACAGGCACAACAGCAGTGGGGATCTCTGCATTCCCAGAGACGCAACATCTCATGGCGCTCGGCCGCGGCAGAGCCTCTTGTCGAAAAGGCAAACGTCCGGCTCCTTCTCCCACAAGGAAGGGCCCAGCCCTGAAAGCTCTTGCTGCTCTTCACGGTGCCTTGGCGCCCTATCTACAGGCACAACAGCAGTGGGGATCTGTGCTTTCCCAGAGACGCAATATCTCAGGGCGCTCGGCCGCGTCAGAGCCTCTTGCCGTAAAGGCAAACGTCCGGCTCCTTCTCCCACAAGGAAGGGCCCAGCCCGGAAAGCTCTTGCTGCTCTTCACGGTGCCTTGGCGCCCTCTCTACAGGCACAACAGCAGTGGGGATCTGTGCTTTCCCAGAGACGCAACATCTCATGGCGCTCGGCCGCGGCACAGCCTCTTGCCGAAAAAGCAAACGTCCAGCTCCTTCTCCCACAAGGAAGGGCCCAGCCCTGAAAGCTGTTGCTGCTCTTCACGGTGCCTTGGCACCATATCTACAGGCACAACAGCAGTGGGGATCTGTGCTTTCCCAGAGACGCAACATCTCATGCGCTCGGCCGCGGCACAGCCTCTTGCCGAAAAGCAAACGTCCGGCTCCTTCTCCCACAAGGAAGGGCCCAGCCCTGAAAGCTCTTGCTGCTCTTCACCTACCCTTGGTGCCCTAATCGACAGGCACAACAGCAGTGGGGATCTGTGCTTTCCCAGAGACGCAACATCTCATGGCGCTCGGCCGCGGCAGAGCCTCTTGCCGAAAAGGCAAACGTCCGGCTCCTTCTGCCACAAGGAAGGGCCCAGCCCTGAAAGCTCTTGCTGCTCTTCACGGTGCCTTGGCGCCCTATCTACAGGCACAACAGCAGTGGGGATCTGTGCTTTCCCAGAGACGCAACATCTCATGGCGCTCGGCCGCGGCACAGCCTCTTGCCGAAAAGGCAAACGTCCGGCTCCTTCTCCCACAAGGAAGGGCCCAGCCCTGAAAGCTCTTGCTGCTCTTCACGGTGCCTTGGCGCCCTATCTACAGGCACAACAGCAGTGGGGATCTCTGCATTCCCAGAGACGCAACATCTCATGGCGCTCGGCCGCGGCAGAGCCTCTTGTCGAAAAGGCAAACGTCCGGCTCCTTCTCCCACAAGGAAGGGCCCAGCCCTGAAAGCTCTTGCTGCTCTTCACGGTGCCTTGGCGCCCTATCTACAGGCACAACAGCAGTGGGGATCTGTGCTTTCCCAGAGACGCAATATCTCAGGGCGCTCGGCCGCGTCAGAGCCTCTTGCCGTAAAGGCAAACGTCCGGCTCCTTCTCCCACAAGGAAGGGCCCAGCCCGGAAAGCTCTTGCTGCTCTTCACGGTGCCTTGGCACCCTCTCTACAGGCACAACAGCAGTGGGGATCTGTGCTTTCCCAGAGACGCAACATCTCATGGCGCTCGGCCGCGGCAGAGCCTCTTGCCGAAAAGGCAAACGTCCGGCTCCTTCTCCCACAAGGAAGGGCCCAGCCCTGAAAGCTGTTGCTGCTCTTCACGGTGCCTTGGCACCATATCTACAGGCACAACAGCAGTGGGGATCTGTGCTTTCCCAGAGACGCAACATCTCATGCGCTCGGCCCGCGGCACAGCCTCTTGCCGAAAAGGCAAACGTCCGGCTCCTTCTCCCACAAGGAAGGGCCCAGCCCTGAAAGCTCTTGCTGCTCTTCACCTACCCTTGGTGCCCTAATCGACAGGCACAACAGCAGTGGGGATCTGTGCTTTCCCA
Organism: Harpia harpyja; assembly: GCF_026419915.1. Lineage (NCBI taxonomy): Eukaryota > Metazoa > Chordata > Aves > Accipitriformes > Accipitridae > Harpia > Harpia harpyja. The sequence goes on along the minus strand of NC_068961.1, from coordinate 13,348,905 downwards.
GAGACGCAACATCTCATGGCGCTCGGCCGCGGCAGAGCCTCTTGCCGAAAAGGCAAACATCCGGCTCCTTCTCCCACAAGGAAGGGCCCAGCCCTGAAAGCTCTTGCTGCTCTTCACGGTGCCTTGGCGCCCTATCTACAGGCACAACAGCAGTGGGGATCTGTGCTTTCCCAGAGACGCAACATCTCATGGCGCTCGGCCGCGGCAGAGCCTCTTGCCGAAAAGGCAAACGTCCGGCTCCTTCTCCCACAAGGAAGGGCCCAGCCCTGAAAGCTCTTGCTGCTCTTCACGGTGCCTTGGCGCCCTATCTACAGGCACAACAGCAGTGGGGATCTGTGCTTTCCCAGAGACGCAACATCTCATGGCGCTCGGCCGCGGCAGAGCCTCTTGCCGAAAAGGCAAACGTCCGGCTCCTTCTGCCACAAGGAAGGGCCCAGCCCTGAAAGCTCTTGCTGCTCTTCACGGTGCCTTGGCGCCCTCTCTACAGGCACAACAGCAGTGGGGATCTGTGCTTTCCCAGAGACGCAACATCTCATGGCGCTCGGCCCGCGGCAGAGCCTCTTGCCGAAAAGGCAAACGTCCGGCTCCTTCTCCCACAAGGAAGGGCCCAGCCCTGAAAGCTCTTGCTGCTCTTCACGGTGCCTTGGCGCCCTATCTACAGGCATAACAGCAGTGGGGATCTGTGCTTTCCCAGAGACGCAACATCTCATGGCGCTCGGCCGCGGCAGAGCCTCTTGCCGAAAAGGCAAACGTCCGGCTCCTTCTCCCACAAGGAAGGGCCCAGCCCTGAAAGCTCTTGCTGCTCTTCACGGTGCCTTGGCGCCCTATCTACAGGCACAACAGCAGTGGGGATCTGTGCTTTCCCAGAGACGCAACATCTCATGGCGCTCGGCCCGCGGCACAGCCTCTTGCCGAAAAGGCAAACGTCCGGCTCCTTCTCCCACAAGGAAGGGCCCCAGGCCTGAAAGCTCTTGCTGCTCTTCACGGTGCCTTGGCGCCCTATCTACAGGCACAACAGCAGTGGGGATCTGTGCTTTCCCAGAGACGCAACATCTCATGGCGCTCGCCGCGGCAGAGCCTCTTGCCGAAAAGGCAAACGTCCGGCTCCTTCTCCCACAAGGAAGGGCCCAGCCCTGAAAGCTCTTGCTGCTCTTCACGGTGCCTTGGCGCCCTCTCTACAGGCACAACAGCAGTGGGGGATCTGTGCTTTCCCAGAGACGCAACATCTCATGGCGCTCGGGCCGCGGCAGAGCCTCCTTGCCGAAAAGGCAAACGTCCGGCTCCTTCTGCCACAAGGAAGGGCCCAGCCCTGAAAGCTCTTGCTGCTCTTCACGGTGCCTTGGCGCCCTATCTACAGGCACAACAGCAGTGGGGATCTGTGCTTTCCCAGAGACGCAACATCTCATGGCGCTCGGCCCGCGGCACAGCCTCTTGCCGAAAAGGCAAACGTCCGGCTCCTTCTCCCACAAGGAAGGGCCCAGCCCTGAAAGCTCTTGCTGCTCTTCACGGTGCCTTGGCGCCCTATCTACAGGCACAACAGCAGTGGGGATCTCTGCATTCCCAGAGACGCAACATCTCATGGCGCTCGGCCGCGGCAGAGCCTCTTGTCGAAAAGGCAAACGTCCGGCTCCTTCTCCCACAAGGAAGGGCCCAGCCCTGAAAGCTCTTGCTGCTCTTCACGGTGCCTTGGCGCCCTATCTACAGGCACAACAGCAGTGGGGATCTGTGCTTTCCCAGAGACGCAATATCTCAGGGCGCTCGGCCGCGTCAGAGCCTCTTGCCGTAAAGGCAAACGTCCGGCTCCTTCTCCCACAAGGAAGGGCCCAGCCCGGAAAGCTCTTGCTGCTCTTCACGGTGCCTTGGCGCCCTCTCTACAGGCACAACAGCAGTGGGGATCTGTGCTTTCCCAGAGACGCAACATCTCATGGCGCTCGGCCGCGGCAGAGCCTCTTGCCGAAAAGGCAAACGTCCGGCTCCTTCTCCCACAAGGAAGGGCCCAGCCCTGAAAGCTGTTGCTGCTCTTCACGGTGCCTTGGCACCATATCTACAGGCACAACAGCAGTGGGGATCTGTGCTTTCCCAGAGACGCAACATCTCATGGCTCTCGCCGCGGCAGAGCCTCTTGCCGAAAAGGCAAACGTCCGGCTCCTTCTCCCACAAGGAAGGGCCCAGCCCTGAAAGCTCTTGCTGCTCTTCACCTACCCTTGGTGCCCTAATCGACAGGCACAACAGCAGTGGGGATCTGTGCTTTCCCAGAGACGCAACATCTCATGGCGCTCGGCCGCGGCAGAGCCTCTTGCCGAAAAGGCAAACGTCCGGCTCCTTCTCCCACAAGGAAGGGCCCAGCCCTGAAAGCTCTTGCTGCTCTTCACGGTGCCTTGGCGCCCTATCTACAGGCACAACAGCAGTGGGGATCTGTGCTTTCCCAGGGACGCAACATCTCATGGCGCTCGGCCGCGGCAGAGCCTCTTGCCGAAAAGGCAAACGTCCGGCTCCTTCTCCCACAAGGAAGGCCCAGCCCTGAAAGCTCTTGCTGCTCTTCACGGTGCCTTGGCGCCCTATCTACAGGCACAACAGCAGTGGGGATGTGTGCTTTCCCAGAGACGCAACATCTCATGGCGCTCGGCCGCGGCAGAGCCTCTTGCCGAAAAGGCAAACGTCCGGCTCCTTCTGCCACAAGGAAGGGCCCAGCCCTGAAAGCTCTTGCTGCTCTTCACGGTGCCTTGGCGCCCTATCTACAGGCACAACAGCAGTGGGGATCTGTGCTTTCCCAGAGACGCAACATCTCATGGCGCTCCGGCCGCGGCACAGCCTCTTGCCGAAAAGGCAAACGTCCGGCTCCTTCTCCCACAAGGAAGGGCCCAGCCCTGAAAGCTCTTGCTGCTGTGCCTTGGCGCCCTATCTACAGGCACAACATAGTGGGGATCTGTGCTTTCCCAGAGACGCAACATCTCATGGCGCTCGGCCGCGGCACAGCCTCTTGCCGAAAAGGCAAACGTCCGGCTCCTTCTCCCACAAGGAAGGGCCCAGCCCTGAAAGCTCTTGCTGCTCTTCACGGTGCCTTGGCACCCTATCTACAGGCACAACAGCAGTGGGGATCTCTGCATTCCCAGAGACGCAACATCTCATGGCGCTCGGCCGCGGCAGAGCCTCTTGCCGAAAAGGCAAACGTCCGGCTCCTTCTCCTACAAGGAAGGGCCCAGCCCTGAAAGCTCTTGCTGCTCTACACGGTGCCTTGGCGCCCTATCTACAGGCACAACATAGTGGGGATCTGTGCTTTCCCAGAGACGCAACATCTCATGGCGCTCGGCTGCGGCAGAGCCTCTTGCCGAAAAGGCAAACGTCCGGCTCCTTCTCCCACAAGGAAGGGCCCAGCCCTGAAAGCTCTTGCTGCTCTTCACGGTGCCTTGGCGCCCTATCTACAGGCACAACAGCAGTGGGGATCTCTGCATTCCCAGAGACGCAACATCTCATGGCGCTCGGCCGCGGCACAGCCTCTTGCCGAAAAGGCAAACGTCCGGCTCCTTCTCCCACAAGGAAGGGCCCAGCCCTGAAAGCTGTTGCTGCTCTTCACGGTGCCTTGGCGCCCTATCTACAGGCACAACATAGTGGGGATCTGTGCTTTCCCAGAGACGCAACATCTCATGGCGCTTGGCCGCGGCAGAGCCTCTTGCCGAAAAGGCAAACGTCCGGCTCCTTCTGCCACAAGGAAGGGCCCAGCCCTGAAAGCTCTTGCTGCTCTTCACGGTGCCTTGGTGCCCTATCTACAGGCACAACAGCAGTGGGGATCTCTGCATTCCCAGAGACGCAACATGTCATGGCGCTCGGCCGCGGCAGAGCCTCTTGCCGAAAAGGCAAACGTCCGGCTCCTTCTCCCACAAGGAAGGGCCCAGCCCTGAAAGCTCTTGCTGCTCTTCACGGTGCCTTGGCGCCCTCTCTACAGGCACAACAGCAGTGGGGATCTGTGCTTTCCCAGAGACGCAACATCTCATGGCGTTCGGCCGCGGCACAGCCTCTTGCCGAAAAGGCAAACGTCCGGCTCCTTCTCCCACAAGGAAGGGCCCAGCCCTGAAAGCTCTTGCTGCTCTTCACGGTGCCTTGGCGCCCTATCTACAGGCACAACAGCAGTGGGGATCTGTGCTTTCCCAGAGACGCAACATCTCATGGCGCTCGGCTGCGGCAGAGCCTCTTGCCGAAAAGGCAAACGTCCGGCTCCTTCTCCCACAAGGAAGGGCCCAGCCCTGAAAGCTCTTGCTGCTCTTCACGGTGCCTTGGCGCCCTATCTACAGGCACAACAGCAGTGGGGATCTCTGCATTCCCAGAGACGCAACATCTCATGGCGCTCGGCCGCGGCACAGCCTCTTGCCGAAAAGGCAAACGTCCGGCTCCTTCTCCCACAAGGAAGGGCCCAGCCCTGAAAGCTCTTGCTGCTCTTCACGGTGCCTTGGCGCCCTATCTACAGGCACAACATAGTGGGGATCTGTGCTTTCCCAGAGACGCAACATCTCATGGCGCTTGGCCGCGGCAGAGCCTCTTGCCGAAAAGGCAAACGTCCGGCTCCTTCTGCCACAAGGAAGGGCCCAGCCCTGAAAGCTCTTGCTGCTCTTCACGGTGCCTTGGTGCCCTATCTACAGGCACAACAGCAGTGGGGATCTCTGCATTCCCAGAGACGCAACATGTCATGGCGCTCGGCCGCGGCAGAGCCTCTTGCCGAAAAGGCAAACGTCCGGCTCCTTCTCCCACAAGGAAGGGCCCAGCCCTGAAAGCTCTTGCTGCTCTTCACGGTGCCTTGGCGCCCTCTCTACAGGCACAACAGCAGTGGGGATCTGTGCTTTCCCAGAGACGCAACATCTCATGGCGTTCGGCCGCGGCACAGCCTCTTGCCGAAAAGGCAAACGTCCGGCTCCTTCTCCCACAAGGAAGGGCCCAGCCCTGAAAGCTCTTGCTGCTCTTCACGGTGCCTTGGCGCCCTATCTACAGGCACAACAGCAGTGGGGATCTGTGCTTTCCCAGAGACGCAACATCTCATGGCGCTCGGCCGCGGCAGAGCCTCTTGCCGAAAAGGCAAACGTCCGGCTCCTTCTCCCACAAGGAAGGGCCCAGCCCTGAAAGCTCTTGCTGCTCTTCACGGTGCCTTGGCGCCCTATCTACAGGCACAACAGCAGTGGGGATCTCTGCATTCCCAGAGACGCAACATCTCATGGCGCTCGGCCGCGGCAGAGCCTCTTGCCGAAAAGGCAAACGTCCGGCTCCTTCTCCTACAAGGAAGGGCCCAGCCCTGAAAGCTCTTGCTGCTCTACACGGTGCCTTGGCGCCCTATCTACAGGCACAACATAGTGGGGATCTGTGCTTTCCCAGAGACGCAACATCTCATGGCGCTCGGCTGCGGCAGAGCCTCTTGCCGAAAAGGCAAACGTCCGGCTCCTTCTCCCACAAGGAAGGGCCCAGCCCTGAAAGCTCTTGCTGCTCTTCACGGTGCCTTGGCGCCCTATCTACAGGCACAACAGCAGTGGGGATCTCTGCATTCCCAGAGACGCAACATCTCATGGCGCTCGGCCGCGGCACAGCCTCTTGCCGAAAAGGCAAACGTCCGGCTCCTTCTCCCACAAGGAAGGGCCCAGCCCTGAAAGCTGTTGCTGCTCTTCACGGTGCCTTGGCGCCCTATCTACAGGCACAACATAGTGGGGATCTGTGCTTTCCCAGAGACGCAACATCTCATGGCGCTTGGCCGCGGCAGAGCCTCTTGCCGAAAAGGCAAACGTCCGGCTCCTTCTGCCACAAGGAAGGGCCCAGCCCTGAAAGCTCTTGCTGCTCTTCACGGTGCCTTGGTGCCCTATCTACAGGCACAACAGCAGTGGGGATCTCTGCATTCCCAGAGACGCAACATGTCATGGCGCTCGGCCGCGGCAGAGCCTCTTGCCGAAAAGGCAAACGTCCGGCTCCTTCTCCCACAAGGAAGGGCCCAGCCCTGAAAGCTCTTGCTGCTCTTCACGGTGCCTTGGCGCCCTCTCTACAGGCACAACAGCAGTGGGGATCTGTGCTTTCCCAGAGACGCAACATCTCATGGCGTTCGGCCGCGGCACAGCCTCTTGCCGAAAAGGCAAACGTCCGGCTCCTTCTCCCACAAGGAAGGGCCCAGCCCTGAAAGCTCTTGCTGCTCTTCACGGTGCCTTGGCGCCCTATCTACAGGCACAACAGCAGTGGGGATCTGTGCTTTCCCAGAGACGCAACATCTCATGGCGCTCGGCCGCGGCAGAGCCTCTTGCTGAAAAGGCAAACGTCCGGCTCCTTCTCCCACAAGGAAGGGCCCAGCCCTGAAAGCTCTTGCTGCTCTTCACGGTGCCTTGGCACCCTAATCTACAGGCACAACAGCAGTGGGGATCTGTGCTTTCCCAGAGACGCAACATCTCATGGCGCTCGGCCGCGGCAGAGCCTCTTGCCGAAAAGGCAAACGTCCGGCTCCTTCTCCCACAAGGAAGGGCCCAGCCCTGAAAGCTCTTGCTGCTCTTCATGGTGCCTTGGCGCCCTATCTACAGGCACAACAGCAGTGGGGATCTGTGCTTTCCCAGAGACGCAACATCTCATGCGCTCGGCCGCGGCAGAGCCTCTTGCCGAAAAGGCAAACGTCCGGCTCCTTCTCCCACAAGGAAGGGCCCAGCCCTGAAAGCTCTTGCTGCTCTTCACCTACCCTTGGTGCCCTAATCGACAGGCACAACAGCAGTGGGGATCTGTGCTTTCCCAGAGATGCAACATCTCATGGCGCTCGGCCGCGGCAGAGCCTCTTGCCGAAAAGGCAAACGTCCGGCTCCTTCTTCCACAAGGAAGGGCCCAGCCCTGAAAGCTCTTGCTGCTCTTCACGGTGCCTTGGCGCCCTATCTACAGGCACAACAGCAGTGGGGATCTGTGCTTTCCCAGAGACGCAACATCTCATGGCGCTCGGCCGCGGCACAGCCTCTTGCCGAAAAGGCAAACGTCCGGCTCCTTCTCCCACAAGGAAGGGCCCAGCCCTGAAAGCTCTTGCTGCTCTTCACGGTGCCTTGGCGCCCTATCTACAGGCACAACAGCAGTGGGGATCTGTGCTTTCCCAGAGACGCAACATCTCATGGCGCTCAGCCGCGGCAGAGCCTCTTGCCGAAAAGGCAAACGTCCGGCTCCTTCTCCTACAAGGAAGGGCCCAGCCCTGAAAGCTCTTGCTGCTCTTCACGGTGCCTTGGCGCCCTCTCTACAGGCACAACAGCAGTGGGGATCTGTGCTTTCCCAGAGACGCAACATCTCATGGCGTTCGGCCGCGGCACAGCCTCTTGCCGAAAAGGCAAACGTCCGGCTCCTTCTCCCACAAGGAAGGGCCCAGCCCTGAAAGCTCTTGCTGCTCTTCACGGTGCCTTGGCGCCCTCTCTACAGGCACAACAGCAGTGGGGATCTGTGCTTTCCCAGAGACGCAACATCTCATGGCGCTCGGCCGCGGCAGAGCCTCTTGCCGAAAAGGCAAACGTCCGGCTCCTTCTCCCACAAGGAAGGGCCCAGCCCTGAAAGCTCTTGCTGCTCTTCACGGTGCCTTGGCGCCCTATCTACAGGCACAACAGCAGTGGGGATGTGTGCTTTCCCAGAGACGCAACATCTCATGGCGCTCGGCCGCGGCAGAGCCTCTTGCCGAAAAGGCAAACGTCCGGCTCCTTCTCCCACAAGGAAGGGCCCAGCCCTGAAAGCTCTTGCTGCTCTTCACGGTGCCTTGGCGCCCTATCTACAGGCACAACAGCAGTGGGGATCTGTGCTTTCCCAGAGACGCAACATCTCATGGCGCTCGGCCGCGGCACAGCCTCTTGCCGAAAAGGCAAACGTCCGGCTCCTTCTCCCACAAGGAAGGGCCCAGCCCTGAAAGCTCTTGCTGCTCTTCACGGTGCCTTGGCGCCCTATCTACAGGCACAACAGCAGTGGGGATCTCTGCATTCCCAGAGACGCAACATCTCATGGCGCTCGGCCGCGGCAGAGCCTCTTGTCGAAAAGGCAAACGTCCGGCTCCTTCTCCCACAAGGAAGGGCCCAGCCCTGAAAGCTCTTGCTGCTCTTCACGGTGCCTTGGCGCCCTATCTACAGGCACAACAGCAGTGGGGATCTGTGCTTTCCCAGAGACGCAATATGTCAGGGCGCTCGGCCGCGTCAGAGCCTCTTGCCGTAAAGGCAAACGTCCGGCTCCTTCTCCCACAAGGAAGGGCCCAGCCCTGAAAGCTCTTGCTGCTCTTCACGGTGCCTTGGCGCCCTCTCTACAGGCACAACAGCAGTGGGGATCTGTGCTTTCCCAGAGACGCAACATCTCATGGCGCTCGGCCGCGGCAGAGCCTCTTGCCGAAAAGGCAAACGTCCGGCTCCTTCTCCCACAAGGAAGGGCCCAGCCCTGAAAGCTCTTGCTGCTCTTCACGGTGCCTTGGCGCCCTATCTACAGGCACAACAGCAGTGGGGATCTCTGCATTCCCAGAGACGCAACATCTCATGGCGCTCGGCCGCGGCACAGCCTCTTGCCGAAAAGGCAAACGTCCGGCTCCTTCTCCTACAAGGAAGGGCCCAGCCCTGAAAGCTCTTGCTGCTCTACACGGTGCCTTGGCGCCCTATCTACAGGCACAACATAGTGGGGATCTGTGCTTTCCCAGAGACGCAACATCTCATGGCGCTCGGCCGCGGCAGAGCCTCTTGCCGAAAAGGCAAACGTCCGGCTCCTTCTCCCACAAGGAAGGGCCCAGCCCTGAAAGCTCTTGCTGCTCTTCACGGTGCCTTGGCGCCCTATCTACAGGCACAACAGCAGTGGGGATCTCTGCATTCCCAGAGACGCAACATCTCATGGCGCTCGGCCGCGGCAGAGCCTCTTGCCGAAAAGGCAAACGTCCGGCTCCTTCTCCCACAAGGAAGGGCCCAGCCCTGAAAGCTGTTGCTGCTCTTCACGGTGCCTTGGCGCCCTATCTACAGGCACAACATAGTGGGGATCTGTGCTTTCCCAGAGACGCAACATCTCATGGCGCTTGGCCGCGGCAGAGCCTCTTGCCGAAAAGGCAAACGTCCGGCTCCTTCTGCCACAAGGAAGGGCCCAGCCCTGAAAGCTCTTGCTGCTCTTCACGGTGCCTTGGTGCCCTATCTACAGGCACAACAGCAGTGGGGATCTCTGCATTCCCAGAGACGCAACATGTCATGGCGCTCGGCCGCGGCAGAGCCTCTTGCCGAAAAGGCAAACGTCCGGCTCCTTCTCCCACAAGGAAGGGCCCAGCCCTGAAAGCTCTTGCTGCTCTTCACGGTGCCTTGGCGCCCTCTCTACAGGCACAACAGCAGTGGGGATCTGTGCTTTCCCAGAGACGCAACATCTCATGGCGTTCGGCCGCGGCACAGCCTCTTGCCGAAAAGGCAAACGTCCGGCTCCTTCTCCCACAAGGAAGGGCCCAGCCCTGAAAGCTCTTGCTGCTCTTCACGGTGCCTTGGCGCCCTATCTACAGGCACAACAGCAGTGGGGATCTGTGCTTTCCCAGAGACGCAACATCTCATGGCGCTCGGCCGCGGCAGAGCCTCTTGCCGAAAAGGCAAACGTCCGGCTCCTTCTCCCACAAGGAAGGGCCCAGCCCTGAAAGCTCTTGCTGCTCTTCACGGTGCCTTGGCACCCTAATCTACAGGCACAACAGCAGTGGGGATCTGTGCTTTCCCAGAGACGCAACATCTCATGGCGCTCGGCCGCGGCAGAGCCTCTTGCCGAAAAGGCAAACGTCCGGCTCCTTCTCCCACAAGGAAGGGCCCAGCCCTGAAAGCTCTTGCTGCTCTTCATGGTGCCTTGGCGCCCTCTCTACAGGCACAACAGCAGTGGGGATCTGTGCTTTCCCAGAGACGCAACATCTCATGGCGCTCGGCCGCGGCAGAGCCTCTTGCCGAAAAGGCAAACGTCCGGCTCCTTCTCCCACAAGGAAGGGCCCAGCCCTGAAAGCTCTTGCTGCTCTTCACCTACCCTTGGTGCCCTAATCGACAGGCACAACAGCAGTGGGGATCTGTGCTTTCCCAGAGACGCAACATCTCATGGCGCTCGGCCGCGGCACAGCCTCTTGCCGAAAAGGCAAACGTCCGGCTCCTTCTCCCACAAGGAAGGGCCCAGCCCTGAAAGCTCTTGCTGCTCTTCACGGTGCCTTGGCGCCCTATCTACAGGCACAACATAGTGGGGATCTGTGCTTTCCCAGAGACGCAACATCTCATGGCGCTCGGCCGCGGCACAGCCTCTTGCCGAAAAGGCAAACGTCCGGCTCCTTCTCCCACAAGGAAGGGCCCAGCCCTGAAAGCTCTTGCTGCTCTTCACGGTGCCTTGGCACCCTATCTACAGGCACAACAGCAGTGGGGATCTCTGCATTCCCAGAGACACAACATCTCATGGCGCTCGGCCGCGGCAGAGCCTCTTGCCGAAAAGGCAAATGTCCGGCTCCTTCTCCCACAAGGAAGGGCCCAGCCCTGAAAGCTCTTGCTGCTCTTCACGGTGCCTTGGCGCCCTATCTACAGGCACAACAGCAGTGGGGATCTGTGCTTTCCCAGAGACGCAACATCTCATGGCGCTCGGCCGCAGCACAGCCTCTTGCCGAAAAGGCAAACGTCCGGCTCCTTCTCCCACAAGGAAGGGCCCAGCCCTGAAAGCTCTTGCTGCTCTTCACGGTGCCTTGGCGCCCTATCTACAGGCACAACAGCAGTGGGGATCTGTGCTTTCCCAGAGACGCAACATCTCATGGCGCTCGGCCGCGGCACAGCCTCTTGCCGAAAAGGCAAACGTCCGGCTCCTTCTCCCACAAGGAAGGGCCCAGCCCTGAAAGCTCTTGCTGCTCTTCACGGTGCCTTGGCGCCCTATCTACAGGCACAACAGCAGTGGGGATCTCTGCATTCCCAGAGACGCAACATCTCATGGCGCTCGGCCGCGGCAGAGCCTCTTGCCGAAAAGGCAAACGTCCGGCTCCTTCTCCTACAAGGAAGGGCCCAGCCCTGAAAGCTCTTGCTGCTCTTCACGGTGCCTTGGCGCCCTATCTACAGGCACAACATAGTGGGGATCTGTGCTTTCCCAGAGACGCAACATCTCATGGCGCTCGGCCGCGGCAGAGCCTCTTGCCGAAAAGGCAAACGTCCGGCTCCTTCTCCCACAAGGAAGGGCCCAGCCCTGAAAGCTCTTGCTGCTCTTCACGGTGCCTTGGCGCCCTATCTACAGGCACAACAGCAGTGGGGATCTCTGCATTCCCAGAGACGCAACATCTCATGGCGCTCGGCCGCGGCAGAGCCTCTTGCCGAAAAGGCAAACGTCCGGCTCCTTCTCCCACAAGGAAGGGCCCAGCCCTGAAAGCTCTTGCTGCTCTTCACGGTGCCTTGGCGCCCTATCTACAGGCACAACATAGTGGGGATCTGTGCTTTCCCAGAGACGCAACATCTCATGGCACTTGGCCGCGGCAGAGCCTCTTGCCGAAAAGGCAAACGTCCGGCTCCTTCTGCCACAAGGAAGGGCCCAGCCCTGAAAGCTCTTGCTGCTCTTCACGGTGCCTTGGTGCCCTATCTACAGGCACAACAGCAGTGGGGATCTCTGCATTCCCAGAGACGCAACATGTCATGGCGCTCGGCCGTGGCAGAGCCTCTTGCCGAAAAGGCAAACGTCCGGCTCCTTCTCCCACAAGGAAGGGCCCAGCCCTGAAAGCTCTTGCTGCTCTTCACGGTGCCTTGGCGCCCTCTCTACAGGCACAACAGCAGTGGGGATCTGTGCTTTCCCAGAGACGCAACATCTCATGGCGCTCGGCCGCGGCACAGCCTCTTGCCGAAAAGGCAAACGTCCGGCTCCTTCTCCCACAAGGAAGGGCCCAGCCCTGAAAGCTCTTGCTGCTCTTCACGGTGCCTTGGCGCCCTCTCTACAGGCACAACAGCAGTGGGGATCTGTGCTTTCCCAGAGACGCAACATCTCATGGCGCTCGGCCGCGGCAGAGCCTCTTGCCGAAAAGGCAAACGTCCGGCTCCTTCTCCCACAAGGAAGGGCCCAGCCCTGAAAGCTCTTGCTGCTCTTCACGGTGCCTTGGTGCCCTCTCTACAGGCACAACAGCAGTGGGGATGTGTGCTTTCCCAGAGACGCAACATCTCATGGCGCTCGGCCGCGGCAGAGCCTCTTGCCGAAAAGGCAAACGTCCGGCTCCTTCTCCCACAAGGAAGGGCCCAGCCCTGAAAGCTCTTGCTGCTCTTCACGGTGCCTTGGCGCCCTATCTACAGGCACAACAGCAGTGGGGATCTGTGCTTTCCCAGAGACGCAACATCTCATGGCGCTCGGCCGCGGCACAGCCTCTTGCCGAAAAGGCAAACGTCCGGCTCCTTCTCCCACAAGGAAGGGCCCAGCCCTGAAAGCTCTTGCTGCTCTTCACGGTGCCTTGGCGCCCTATCTACAGGCACAACAGCAGTGGGGATCTCTGCATTCCCAGAGACGCAACATCTCATGGCGCTCGGCCGCGGCAGAGCCTCTTGTCGAAAAGGCAAACGTCCGGCTCCTTCTCCCACAAGGAAGGGCCCAGCCCTGAAAGCTCTTGCTGCTCTTCACGGTGCCTTGGCGCCCTATCTACAGGCACAACAGCAGTGGGGATCTGTGCTTTCCCAGAGACGCAATATGTCAGGGCGCTCGGCCGCGTCAGAGCCTCTTGCCGTAAAGGCAAACGTCCGGCTCCTTCTCCCACAAGGAAGGGCCCAGCCCTGAAAGCTCTTGCTGCTCTTCACGGTGCCTTGGCGCCCTCTCTACAGGCACAACAGCAGTGGGGATCTGTGCTTTCCCAGAGACGCAACATCTCATGGCGCTCGGCCGCGGCAGAGCCTCTTGCCGAAAAGGCAAACGTCCGGCTCCTTCTCCCACAAGGAAGGGCCCAGCCCTGAAAGCTCTTGCTGCTCTTCACGGTGCCTTGGCGCCCTATCTACAGGCACAACAGCAGTGGGGATCTGTGCTTTCCCAGAGACGCAATATGTCAGGGCGCTCGGCCGCGTCAGAGCCTCTTGCCGTAAAGGCAAACGTCCGGCTCCTTCTCCCACAAGGAAGGGCCCAGCCCTGAAAGCTCTTGCTGCTCTTCACGGTGCCTTGGCGCCCTCTCTACAGGCACAACAGCAGTGGGGATCTGTGCTTTCCCAGAGACGCAACATCTCATGGCGCTCGGCCGCGGCAGAGCCTCTTGCCGAAAAGGCAAACGTCCGGCTCCTTCTGCCACAAGGAAGGGCCCAGCCCTGAAAGCTCTTGCTGCTCTTCACGGTGCCTTGGCGCCCTATCTACAGGCACAACAGCAGTGGGGATCTGTGCTTTCCCAGAGACGCAACATCTCATGGCGCTCAGCCGCGGCAGAGCCTCTTGCCGAAAAGGCAAACGTCCGGCTCCTTCTCCTACAAGGAAGGGCCCAGCCCTGAAAGCTCTTGCTGCTCTTCACGGTGCCTTGGCGCCCTATCTACAGGCACAACATAGTGGGGATCTGTGCTTTCCCAGAGACGCAACATCTCATGGCGCTCGGCCGCGGCACAGCCTCTTGCCGAAAAGGCAAACGTCCGGCTCCTTCTCCCACAAGGAAGGGCCCAGCCCTGAAAGCTCTTGCTGCTCTTCACGGTGCCTTGGCACCCTATCTACAGGCACAACAGCAGTGGGGATCTCTGCATTCCCAGAGACGCAACATCTCATGGCGCTCGGCCGCGGCAGAGCCTCTTGCCGAAAAGGCAAATGTCCGGCTCCTTCTCCCACAAGGAAGGGCCCAGCCCTGAAAGCTCTTGCTGCTCTTCACGGTGCCTTGGCGCCCTATCTACAGGCACAACAGCAGTGGGGATCTGTGCTTTCCCAGAGACGCAACATCTCATGGCGCTCGGCCGCAGCACAGCCTCTTGCCGAAAAGGCAAACGTCCGGCTCCTTCTCCCACAAGGAAGGGCCCAGCCCTGAAAGCTCTTGCTGCTCTTCACGGTGCCTTGGCGCCCTATCTACAGGCACAACAGCAGTGGGGATCTGTGCTTTCCCAGAGACGCAACATCTCATGGCGCTCGGCCGCGGCACAGCCTCTTGCCGAAAAGGCAAACGTCCGGCTCCTTCTCCCACAAGGAAGGGCCCAGCCCTGAAAGCTCTTGCTGCTCTTCACGGTGCCTTGGCGCCCTATCTACAGGCACAACAGCAGTGGGGATCTCTGCATTCCCAGAGACGCAACATCTCATGGCGCTCGGCCGCGGCAGAGCCTCTTGCCGAAAAGGCAAACGTCCGGCTCCTTCTCCTACAAGGAAGGGCCCAGCCCTGAAAGCTCTTGCTGCTCTTCACGGTGCCTTGGCGCCCTATCTACAGGCACAACATAGTGGGGATCTGTGCTTTCCCAGAGACGCAACATCTCATGGCGCTCGGCCGCGGCAGAGCCTCTTGCCGAAAAGGCAAACGTCCGGCTCCTTCTCCCACAAGGAAGGGCCCAGCCCTGAAAGCTCTTGCTGCTCTTCACGGTGCCTTGGCGCCCTATCTACAGGCACAACAGCAGTGGGGATCTCTGCATTCCCAGAGACGCAACATCTCATGGCGCTCGGCCGCGGCAGAGCCTCTTGCCGAAAAGGCAAACGTCCGGCTCCTTCTCCCACAAGGAAGGGCCCAGCCCTGAAAGCTGTTGCTGCTCTTCACGGTGCCTTGGCGCCCTATCTACAGGCACAACATAGTGGGGATCTGTGCTTTCCCAGAGACGCAACATCTCATGGCACTTGGCCGCGGCAGAGCCTCTTGCCGAAAAGGCAAACGTCCGGCTCCTTCTGCCACAAGGAAGGGCCCAGCCCTGAAAGCTCTTGCTGCTCTTCACGGTGCCTTGGTGCCCTATCTACAGGCACAACAGCAGTGGGGATCTCTGCATTCCCAGAGACGCAACATGTCATGGCGCTCGGCCGCGGCAGAGCCTCTTGCCGAAAAGGCAAACGTCCGGCTCCTTCTCCCACAAGGAAGGGCCCAGCCCTGAAAGCTCTTGCTGCTCTTCACGGTGCCTTGGCGCCCTCTCTACAGGCACAACAGCAGTGGGGATCTGTGCTTTCCCAGAGACGCAACATCTCATGGCGTTCGGCCGCGGCACAGCCTCTTGCCGAAAAGGCAAATGTCCGGCTCCTTCTCCCACAAGGAAGGGCCCAGCCCTGAAAGCTCTTGCTGCTCTTCACGGTGCCTTGGCGCCCTATCTACAGGCACAACAGCAGTGGGGATGTGTGCTTTCCCAGAGACGCAACATCTCATGGCGCTCGGCCGCGGCAGAGCCTCTTGCCGAAAAGGCAAACGTCCGGCTCCTTCTCCCACAAGGAAGGGCCCAGCCCTGAAAGCTCTTGCTGCTCTTCACGGTGCCTTGGCGCCCTATCTACAGGCACAACAGCAGTGGGGATCTGTGCTTTCCCAGAGACGCAACATCTCATGGCGCTCGGCCGCGGCACAGCCTCTTGCCGAAAAGGCAAACGTCCGGCTCCTTCTCCCACAAGGAAGGGCCCAGCCCTGAAAGCTCTTGCTGCTCTTCACGGTGCCTTGGCGCCCTATCTACAGGCACAACAGCAGTGGGGATCTCTGCATTCCCAGAGACGCAACATCTCATGGCGCTCGGCCGCGGCAGAGCCTCTTGTCGAAAAGGCAAACGTCCGGCTCCTTCTCCCACAAGGAAGGGCCCAGCCCTGAAAGCTCTTGCTGCTCTTCACGGTGCCTTGGCGCCCTATCTACAGGCACAACAGCAGTGGGGATCTGTGCTTTCCCAGAGACGCAATATGTCAGGGCGCTCGGCCGCGTCAGAGCCTCTTGCCGTAAAGGCAAACGTCCGGCTCCTTCTCCCACAAGGAAGGGCCCAGCCCTGAAAGCTCTTGCTGCTCTTCACGGTGCCTTGGCGCCCTCTCTACAGGCACAACAGCAGTGGGGATCTGTGCTTTCCCAGAGACGCAACATCTCATGGCGCTCGGCCGCGGCAGAGCCTCTTGCCGAAAAGGCAAACGTCCGGCTCCTTCTCCCACAAGGAAGGGCCCAGCCCTGAAAGCTCTTGCTGCTCTTCACCTACCCTTGGTGCCCTAATCGACAGGCACAACAGCAGTGGGGATCTGTGCTTTCCCAGAGACGCAACATCTCATGGCGCTCGGCCGCGGCACAGCCTCTTGCCGAAAAGGCAAACGTCCG
The DNA here is from genome assembly GCF_026419915.1 of Harpia harpyja. NCBI lineage: Eukaryota > Metazoa > Chordata > Aves > Accipitriformes > Accipitridae > Harpia > Harpia harpyja. The sequence continues at coordinate 13,332,764 of NC_068961.1, read as the reverse complement.
GCTCCTTCTCCCACAAGGAAGGGCCCAGCCCTGAAAGCTCTTGCTGCTCTTCACGGTGCCTTGGCGCCCTCTCTACAGGCACAACAGCAGTGGGGATCTGTGCTTTCCCAGAGACGCAACATCTCATGGCGCTCGGCCGCGGCAGAGCCTCTTGCCGAAAAGGCAAACGTCCGGCTCCTTCTGCCACAAGGAAGGGCCCAGCCCTGAAAGCTCTTGCTGCTCTTCACGGTGCCTTGGCGCCCTATCTACAGGCACAACAGCAGTGGGGATCTGTGCTTTCCCAGAGACGCAACATCTCATGGCGCTCAGCCACGGCAGAGCCTCTTGCCGAAAAGGCAAACGTCCGGCTCCTTCTCCTACAAGGAAGGGCCCAGCCCTGAAAGCTCTTGCTGCTCTTCACGGTGCCTTGGCGCCCTATCTACAGGCACAACATAGTGGGGATCTGTGCTTTCCCAGAGACGCAACATCTCATGGCGCTCGGCCGCGGCACAGCCTCTTGCCGAAAAGGCAAACGTCCGGCTCCTTCTCCCACAAGGAAGGGCCCAGCCCTGAAAGCTCTTGCTGCTCTTCACGGTGCCTTGGCACCCTATCTACAGGCACAACAGCAGTGGGGATCTCTGCATTCCCAGAGACACAACATCTCATGGCGCTCGGCCGCGGCAGAGCCTCTTGCCGAAAAGGCAAATGTCCGGCTCCTTCTCCCACAAGGAAGGGCCCAGCCCTGAAAGCTCTTGCTGCTCTTCACGGTGCCTTGGCGCCCTATCTACAGGCACAACAGCAGTGGGGATCTGTGCTTTCCCAGAGACGCAACATCTCATGGCGCTCGGCCGCAGCACAGCCTCTTGCCGAAAAGGCAAACGTCCGGCTCCTTCTCCCACAAGGAAGGGCCCAGCCCTGAAAGCTCTTGCTGCTCTTCACGGTGCCTTGGCGCCCTATCTACAGGCACAACAGCAGTGGGGATCTGTGCTTTCCCAGAGACGCAACATCTCATGGCGCTCGGCCGCGGCACAGCCTCTTGCCGAAAAGGCAAACGTCCGGCTCCTTCTCCCACAAGGAAGGGCCCAGCCCTGAAAGCTCTTGCTGCTCTTCACGGTGCCTTGGCGCCCTATGTACAGGCACAACAGCAGTGGGGATCTCTGCATTCCCAGAGACGCAACATCTCATGGCGCTCGGCCGCGGCAGAGCCTCTTGCCGAAAAGGCAAACGTCCGGCTCCTTCTCCTACAAGGAAGGGCCCAGCCCTGAAAGCTCTTGCTGCTCTTCACGGTGCCTTGGCGCCCTATCTACAGGCACAACATAGTGGGGATCTGTGCTTTCCCAGAGACGCAACATCTCATGGCGCTCGGCCGCGGCAGAGCCTCTTGCCGAAAAGGCAAACGTCCGGCTCCTTCTCCCACAAGGAAGGGCCCAGCCCTGAAAGCTCTTGCTGCTCTTCACGGTGCCTTGGCGCCCTATCTACAGGCACAACAGCAGTGGGGATCTCTGCATTCCCAGAGACGCAACATCTCATGGCGCTCGGCCGCGGCAGAGCCTCTTGCCGAAAAGGCAAACGTCCGGCTCCTTCTCCTACAAGGAAGGGCCCAGCCCTGAAAGCTGTTGCTGCTCTTCACGGTGCCTTGGCGCCCTATCTACAGGCACAACATAGTGGGGATCTGTGCTTTCCCAGAGACGCAACATCTCATGGCGCTTGGCCGCGGCAGAGCCTCTTGCCGAAAAGGCAAACGTCCGGCTCCTTCTGCCACAAGGAAGGGCCCAGCCCTGAAAGCTCTTGCTGCTCTTCACGGTGCCTTGGTGCCCTATCTACAGGCACAACAGCAGTGGGGATCTCTGCATTCCCAGAGACGCAACATGTCATGGCGCTCGGCCGCGGCAGAGCCTCTTGCCGAAAAGGCAAACGTCCGGCTCCTTCTCCCACAAGGAAGGGCCCAGCCCTGAAAGCTCTTGCTGCTCTTCACGGTGCCTTGGCGCCCTCTCTACAGGCACAACAGCAGTGGGGATCTGTGCTTTCCCAGAGACACAACATCTCATGGCGTTCGGCCGCGGCACAGCCTCTTGCCGAAAAGGCAAACGTCCGGCTCCTTCTCCCACAAGGAAGGGCCCAGCCCTGAAAGCTCTTGCTGCTCTTCACGGTGCCTTGGCGCCCTATCTACAGGCACAACAGCAGTGGGGATCTGTGCTTTCCCAGAGACGCAACATCTCATGGCGCTCGGCCGCGGCACAGCCTCTTGCCGAAAAGGCAAACGTCCGGCTCCTTCTCCCACAAGGAAGGGCCCAGCCCTGAAAGCTCTTGCTGCTCTTCACGGTGCCTTGGCACCCTAATCTACAGGCACAACAGCAGTGGGGATCTGTGCTTTCCCAGAGACGCAACATCTCATGGCGCTCGGACCGCGGCAGAGCCTCTTGCCGAAAAGGCAAACGTCCGGCTCCTTCTCCCACAAGGAAGGGCCCAGCCCTGAAAGCTCTTGCTGCTCTTCATGGTGCCTTGGCGCCCTATCTACAGGCACAAGAGCAGTGGGGATCTGTGCTTTCCCAGAGACGCAACATCTCATGCGCTCGGCCCGCGGCAGAGCCTCTTGCCGAAAAGGCAAACGTCCGGCTCCTTCTCCCACAAGGAAGGGCCCAGCCCTGAAAGCTCTTGCTGCTCTTCACCTACCCTTGGTGCCCTAATCGACAGGCACAACAGCAGTGGGGATCTGTGCTTTCCCAGAGATGCAACATCTCATGGCGCTCGGCCGCGGCAGAGCCTCTTGCCGAAAAGGCAAACGTCCGGCTCCTTCTCCCACAAGGAAGGGCCCAGCCCTGAAAGCTCTTGCTGCTCTTCACGGTGCCTTGGCGCCCTATCTACAGGCACAACAGCAGTGGGGATCTGTGCTTTCCCAGAGACGCAACATCTCATGGCGCTCGGCCGCGGCACAGCCTCTTGCCGAAAAGGCAAACGTCCGGCTCCTTCTCCCACAAGGAAGGGCCCAGCCCTGAAAGCTCTTGCTGCTCTTCACGGTGCCTTGGCGCCCTATCTACAGGCACAACAGCAGTGGGGATCTCTGCATTCCCAGAGACGCAACATCTCATGGCGCTCGGCCGCGGCAGAGCCTCTTCGAAAAGGCAAACGTCCGGCTCCTTCTCCCACAAGGAAGGGCCCAGCCCTGAAAGCTCTTGCTGCTCTTCACGGTGCCTTGGCGCCCTATCTACAGGCACAACAGCAGTGGGGATCTGTGCTTTCCCAGAGACGCAATATGTCAGGGCGCTCGGCCGCGTCAGAACCTCTTGCCGTAAAGGCAAACGTCCGGCTCCTTCTCCCACAAGGAAGGGCCCAGCCCTGAAAGCTCTTGCTGCTCTTCACGGTGCCTTGGCGCCCTCTCTACAGGCACAACAGCAGTGGGGATCTGTGCTTTCCCAGAGACGCAACATCTCATGGCGCTCGGCCGCGGCAGAGCCTCTTGCCGAAAAGGCAAAACGTCCGGCTCCTTCTCCCACAAGGAAGGGCCCAGCCCTGAAAGCTCTTGCTGCTCTTCACGGTGCCTTGGCGCCCTATCTACAGGCACAACAGCAGTGGGGATCTGTGCTTTCCCAGAGACGCAACATCTCATGGCGCTCAGCCGCGGCAGAGCCTCTTGCCGAAAAGGCAAACGTCCCGGCTCCTTCTCCTACAAGGAAGGGCCCAGCCCTGAAAGCTCTTGCTGCTCTTCACGGTGCCTTGGCGCCCTATCTACAGGCACAACATAGTGGGGATCTGTGCTTTCCCAGAGACGCAACATCTCATGGCGCTCGGCCGCGGCACAGCCTCTTGCCGAAAAGGCAAACGTCCGGCTCCTTCTCCCACAAGGAAGGGCCCAGCCCTGAAAGCTCTTGCTGCTCTTCACGGTGCCTTGGCACCCTATCTACAGGCACAACAGCAGTGGGGATCTCTGCATTCCCAGAGACACAACATCTCATGGCGCTCGGCCGCGGCAGAGCCTCTTGCCGAAAAGGCAAATGTCCGGCTCCTTCTCCCACAAGGAAGGGCCCAGCCCGGAAAGCTCTTGCTGCTCTTCACGGTGCCTTGGCGCCCTATCTACAGGCACAACAGCAGTGGGGATCTGTGCTTTCCCAGAGACGCAACATCTCATGGCGCTCGGCCGCAGCACAGCCTCTTGCCGAAAAGGCAAACGTCCGGCTCCTTCTGCCACAAGGAAGGGCCCAGCCCTGAAAGCTCTTGCTGCTCTTCACGGTGCCTTGGCGCCCTATCTACAGGCACAACAGCAGTGGGGATCTGTGCTTTCCCAGAGACGCAACATCTCATGGCGCTCGGCCGCGGCAGAGCCTCTTGCCGAAAAGGCAAACGTCCGGCTCCTTCTCCCACAAGGAAGGGCCCAGCCCTGAAAGCTCTTGCTGCTCTTCACGGTGCCTTGGCGCCCTATCTACAGGCACAACAGCAGTGGGGATCTCTGCATTCCCAGAGACGCAACATCTCATGGCGCTCGGCCGCGGCAGAGACTCTTGCCGAAAAGGCAAACGTCCGGCTCCTTCTCCTACAAGGAAGGGCCCAGCCCTGAAAGCTCTTGCTGCTCTTCACGGTGCCTTGGCGCCCTATCTACAGGCACAACATAGTGGGGATCTGTGCTTTCCCAGAGACGCAACATCTCATGGCGCTCGGCCCGCGGCAGAGCCTCTTGCCGAAAAGGCAAACGTCCGGCTCCTTCTCCCACAAGGAAGGGCCCAGCCCTGAAAGCTCTTGCTGCTCTTCACGGTGCCTTGGCGCCCTATCTACAGGCACAACAGCAGTGGGGATCTCTGCATTCCGAGAGACGCAACATCTCATGGCGCTCGGCCGCGGCAGAGCCTCTTGCCGAAAAGGCAAACGTCCGGCTCCTTCTCCTACAAGGAAGGGCCCAGCCCTGAAAGCTCTAACTGCTCTTCACGGTGCCTTGGCGCCCTATCTACAGGCACAACATAGTGGGGATCTGTGCTTTCCCAGAGACGCAACATCTCATGGCGCTCGGCCGCGGCAGAGCCTCTTGCCGAAAAGGCAAACATCCGGCTCCTTCTCCCACAAGGAAGGGCCCAGCCCTGAAAGCTCTTGCTGCTCTTCACGGTGCCTTGGCACCCTATCTACAGGCACAACAGCAGTGGGGATCTGTGCTTTCCCAGAGACGCAATATCTCAGGGCGCTCGGCCGCGTCAGAGCCTCTTGCCGTAAAGGCAAACGTCCGGCTCCTTCTCCCACAAGGAAGGGCCCAGCCCTGAAAGCTCTTGCTGCTCTTCACGGTGCCTTGGCGCCCTATCTACAGGCACAACAGCAGTGGGGATCTGTGCTTTCCCAGAGACGCAACATCTCATGGCGCTCGGCCGCGGCAGAGCCTCTTGCCGAAAAGGCAAACGTCCGGCTCCTTCTCCCACAAGGAAGGGCCCAGCCCTGAAAGCTGTTGCTGCTCTTCACGGAGCCTTGGCGCCCTATCTACAGGCACAACAGCAGTGGGGATCTGTGCTTTCCCAGAGACGCAACATCTCATGGCGCTCGGCCGCGGCAGAGCCTCTTGCCGAAAAGGCAAACGTCCGGCTCCTTCTCCCACAAGGAAGGGCCCAGCCCGGAAAGCTCTTGCTGCTCTTCACGGTGCCTTGGCACCCTATCTACAGGCACAACAGCAGTGGGGATCTCTGCATTCCCAGAGACGCAACATCTCATGGCGCTCGGCCGCGGCACAGCCTCTTGCCGAAAAGGCAAACGTCCGGCTCCTTCTCCCACAAGGAAGGGCCCAGCCCTGAAAGCTCTTGCTGCTCTTCACGGTGCCTTGGCGCCCTATGTACAGGCACAACAGCAGTGGGGATCTCTGCATTCCCAGAGACGCAACATCTCATGGCGCTGGGCCGCGGCAGAGCCTCTTGCCAAAAAGGCAAACGTCCGGCTCCTTCTCCCACAAGGAAGGGCCCAGCCCTGAAAGCTCTTGCTGATCTTCACCTACCCTTGGTGCCCTAATCGACAGGCACAACAGCAGTGGGGATCTGTGCTTTCCCAGAGATGCAACATCTCATGGCGCTCGGCCGCGGCAGAGCCTCTTGCCGAAAAGGCAAACGTCCGGCTCCTTCTCCCACAAGGAAGGGCCCAGCCCTGAAAGCTCTTGCTGCTCTTCACGGTGCCTTGGCACCATATCTACAGGCACAACAGCAGTGGGGATCTGTGCTTTCCCAGAGACGCAACATCTCATGGCGCTCGGCCGCGGCAGAGCCTCTTGCCGAAAAGGCAAACGTCCGGCTCCTTCTCCCACAAGGAAGGGCCCAGCCCTGAAAGCTCTTGCTGCTCTTCACGGTGCCTTGGCGCCCTCTCTACAGGCACAACAGCAGTGGGGATCTGTGCTTTCCCAGAGACGCAACATCTCATGGCGCTCGGCCCGCGGCAGAGCCTCTTGCCGAAAAGGCAAACGTCCGGCTCCTTCTCCCACAAGGAAGGGCCCAGCCCTGAAAGCTCTTGCTGCTCTTCACGGTGCCTTGGCGCCCTATGTACAGACACAACAGTAGTGGGGATCTGTGCTTTCAGAGAGACGCAACATCTCATGGCGCTCGGCCGCGGCACAGCCTCTTGCCGAAAAGGCAAACGTCCGGCTCCTTCTCCCACAAGGAAGGGCCCAGCCCTGAAAGCTCTTGCTACTCTTCACGGTGCCTTGGCGCCCTATCTACAGGTACAACAGCAGTGGGGATCTGTGCTTTCCCAGAGACGCAACATCTCATGGCGCTCGGCCGCGGCAGAGCCTCTTGCCGAAAAGGCAAACGTCCGGCTCCTTCTCCCACAAGGAAGGGCCCAGCCCTGAAAGCTCTTGCTGCTCTTCACGGTGCCTTGGCACCCTATCTACAGGCACAACAGCAGTGGGGATCTGTGCTTTCCCAGAGACGCAACATCTCATGGCGCTCGGCCGCGTCAGAGCCTCTTGCCGTAAAGGCAAACGTCCGGCTCCTTCTCCCACAAGGAAGGGCCCAGCCCTGAAAGCTCTTGCTGCTCTTCACGGTGCCTTGGCGCCCTATCTACAGGCACAACAGCAGTGGGGATCTGTGCTTTCCCAGAGACGCAACATCTCATGGCGCTCGGCCGCGGCAGAGCCTCTTGCCGAAAAGGCAAACGTCCGGCTCCTTCTCCCACAAGGAAGGGCCCAGCCCTGAAAGCTGTTGCTGCTCTTCACGGAGCCTTGGCGCCCTATCTACAGGCACAACAGCAGTGGGGATCTGTGCTTTCAGAGAGACGCAACATCTCATGGCGCTCGGCCGCGGCAGAGCCTCTTGCCGAAAAGGCAAACGTCCGGCTCCTTCTCCCACAAGGAAGGGCCCAGCCCTGAAAGCTCTTGCTGCTCTTCACGGTGCCTTGGCGCCCTATCTACAGGCACAACAGCAGTGGGGATCTGTGCTTTCCCAGAGACGCAACATCTCATGGCGCTCGGCCGCGGCACAGCCTCTTGCCGAAAAGGCAAACGTCCGGCTCCTTCTCCCACAAGGAAGGGCCCAGCCCTGAAAGCTCTTGCTGCTCTTCACGGTGCCTTGGCGCCCTATCTACAGGCACAACAGCAGTGGGGATCTGTGCTTTCCCAGAGACGCAACATCTCATGGCGCTCGGCCGCGGCACAGCCTCTTGCCGAAAAGGCAAACGTCCGGCTCCTTCTCCCACAAGGAAGGGCCCAGCCCTGAAAGCTCTTGCTGCTCTTCACGGTGCCTTGGCGCCCTATGTACAGGCACAACAGCAGTGGGGATCTCTGCATTCCCAGAGACGCAACATCTCATGGCGCTCGGCCGCGGCAGAGCCTCTTGCCGAAAAGGCAAACGTCCGGCTCCTTCTCCCACAAGGAAGGGCCCAGCCCTGAAAGCTCTTGCTGCTCTTCACCTACCCTTGGTGCCCTAATCGACAGGCACAACAGCAGTGGGGATCTGTGCTTTCCCAGAGATGCAACATCTCATGGCGCTCGGCCGCGGCAGAGCCTCTTGCCGAAAAGGCAAACGTCCGGCTCCTTCTCCCACAAGGAAGGGCCCAGCCCTGAAAGCTCTTGCTGCTCTTCACGGTGCCTTGGCGCCCTCTCTACAGGCACAACAGCAGTGGGGATCTGTGCTTTCAGAGAGACGCAACATCTCATGGCTCTCGGCCGCGGCAGAGCCTCTTGCCGAAAAGGCAAACGTCCGGCTCCTTCTCCCACAAGGAAGGGCCCAGCCCTGAAAGCTCTTGCTGCTCTTCACGGTGCCTTGGCGCCCTCTCTACAGGCACAACAGCAGTGGGGATCTGTGCTTTCCCAGAGACGCAACATCTCATGGCGCTCGGCCGCGGCACAGCCTCTTGCCGAAAAGGCAAACGTCCGGCTCCTTCTCCCACAAGGAAGGGCCCAGCCCTGAAAGCTGTTGCTGCTCTTCACGGAGCCTTGGCGCCCTATCTACAGGCACAACAGCAGTGGGGATCTGTGCTTTCAGAGAGACGCAACATCTCATGGCGCTCGGCCGCAGCAGAGCCTCTTGCCGAAAAGGCAAACGTCCGGCTCCTTCTCCCACAAGGAAGGGCCCAGCCCTGAAAGCTCTTGCTGCTCTTCACGGTGCCTTGGCGCCCTATCTACAGGCACAACAGCAGTGGGGATCTGTGCTTTCCCAGAGATGCAACATCTCATGGCGCTCGGCCGCGGCAGAGCCTCTTGCCGAAAAGGCAAACGTCCGGCTCCTTCTCCCACAAGGAAGGGCCCAGCCCTGAAAGCTCTTGCTGCTCTTCACGGTGCCTTGGCGCCCTATCTACAGGCACAACAGCAGTGGGGATCTGTGCTTTCCCAGAGACGCAATATCTCAGGGCGCTCGGCCGCGTCAGAGCCTCTTGCCGTAAAGGCAAACGTCCGGCTCCTTCTCCCACAAGGAAGGGCCCAGCCCTGAAAGCTCTTGCTGCTCTTCACTTATGCTTGGCGCCCTATCTACAGGCACAACAGCAGTGGGGATCTGTGCTTTCCCAGAGACGCAACATCTCATGGCGCTCGGCCGCGGCAGAGCCTCTTGCCGAAAAGGCAAACGTCCGGCTCCTTCTCCCACAAGGAAGGGCCCAGCCCTGAAAGCTGTTGCTGCTCTTCACGGAGCCTTGGCGCCCTATCTACAGGCACAACAGCAGTGGGGATCTGTGCTTTCAGAGAGACGCAACATCTCATGGCGCTCGGCCGCAGCAGAGCCTCTTGCCGAAAAGGCAAACGTCCGGCTCCTTCTCCTACAAGGAAGGGCCCAGCCCTGAAAGCTCTTGCTGCTCTTCACGGTGCCTTGGCGCCCTATCTACAGGCACAACAGCAGTGGGGATCTGTGCTTTCCCAGAGACGCAACATCTCATGGCGCTCGGCCGCGGCACAGCCTCTTGCCGAAAAGGCAAACGTCCGGCTCCTTCTCCCACAAGGAAGGGCCCAGCCCTGAAAGCTCTTGCTGCTCTTCACGGTGCCTTGGCGCCCTATCTACAGGCACAACAGCAGTGGGGATCTCTGCATTCCCAGAGACGCAACATCTCATGGCGCTCGGCCGCGGCAGAGCCTCTTGTCGAAAAGGCAAACGTCCGGCTCCTTCTCCCACAAGGAAGGGCCCAGCCCTGAAAGCTCTTGCTGCTCTTCACGGTGCCTTGGCGCCCTATCTACAGGCACAACAGCAGTGGGGATCTGTGCTTTCCCAGAGACGCAATATGTCAGGGCGCTCGGCCGCGTCAGAGCCTCTTGCCGTAAAGGCAAACGTCCGGCTCCTTCTCCCACAAGGAAGGGCCCAGCCCTGAAAGCTCTTGCTGCTCTTCACGGTGCCTTGGCGCCCTCTCTACAGGCACAACAGCAGTGGGGATCTGTGCTTTCCCAGAGACGCAACATCTCATGGCGCTCGGCCGCGGCAGAGCCTCTTGCCGAAAAGGCAAACGTCCGGCTCCTTCTCCCACAAGGAAGGGCCCAGCCCTGAAAGCTCTTGCTGCTCTTCACCTACCCTTGGTGCCCTAATCGACAGGCACAACAGCAGTGGGGATCTGTGCTTTCCCAGAGACGCAACATCTCATGGCGCTCGGCCGCGGCACAGCCTCTTGCCGAAAAGGCAAACGTCCGGCTCCTTCTGCCACAAGGAAGGGCCCAGCCCTGAAAGCTCTTGCTGCTCTTCACGGTGCCTTGGCGCCCTCTCTACAGGCACAACAGCAGTGGGGATCTGTGCTTTCCCAGAGACGCAACATCTCATGGCGCTCGGCCGCGGCAGAGCCTCTTGCCGAAAAGGCAAACGTCCGGCTCCTTCTGCCACAAGGAAGGGCCCAGCCCTGAAAGCTCTTGCTGCTCTTCACGGTGCCTTGGCGCCCTATCTACAGGCACAACAGCAGTGGGGATCTGTGCTTTCCCAGAGACGCAACATCTCATGGCGCTCAGCCGCGGCACAGCCTCTTGCCGAAAAGGCAAACGTCCGGCTCCTTCTCCTACAAGGAAGGGCCCAGCCCTGAAAGCTCTTGCTGCTCTTCACGGTGCCTTGGCGCCCTATCTACAGGCACAACATAGTGGGGATCTGTGCTTTCCCAGAGACGCAACATCTCATGGCGCTCGGCCGCGGCACAGCCTCTTGCCGAAAAGGCAAACGTCCGGCTCCTTCTCCCACAAGGAAGGGCCCAGCCCTGAAAGCTCTTGCTGCTCTTCACGGTGCCTTGGCACCCTATCTACAGGCACAACAGCAGTGGGGATCTCTGCATTCCCAGAGACACAACATCTCATGGGGCTCGGCCGCGGCAGAGCCTCTTGCCGAAAAGGCAAATGTCCGGCTCCTTCTCCCACAAGGAAGGGCCCAGCCCGGAAAGCTCTTGCTGCTCTTCACGGTGCCTTGGCGCCCTATCTACAGGCACAACAGCAGTGGGGATCTGTGCTTTCCCAGAGACGCAACATCTCATGGCGCTCGGCCGCAGCACAGCCTCTTGCCGAAAAGGCAAACGTCCGGCTCCTTCTCCCACAAGGAAGGGCCCAGCCCTGAAAGCTCTTGCTGCTCTTCACGGTGCCTTGGCGCCCTATCTACAGGCACAACAGCAGTGGGGATCTGTGCTTTCCCAGAGACGCAACATCTCATGGCGCTCGGCCGCGGCACAGCCTCTTGCCGAAAAGGCAAACGTCCGGCTCCTTCTCCCACAAGGAAGGGCCCAGCCCTGAAAGCTCTTGCTGCTCTTCACGGTGCCTTGGCGCCCTATCTACAGGCACAACAGCAGTGGGGATCTCTGCATTCCCAGAGACGCAACATCTCATGGCGCTCGGCCGCGGCAGAGCCTCTTGCCGAAAAGGCAAACGTCCGGCTCCTTCTCCTACAAGGAAGGGCCCAGCCCTGAAAGCTCTTGCTGCTCTACACGGTGCCTTGGCGCCCTATCTACAGGCACAACATAGTGGGGATCTGTGCTTTCCCAGAGACGCAACATCTCATGGCGCTCGGCTGCGGCAGAGCCTCTTGCCGAAAAGGCAAACGTCCGGCTCCTTCTCCCACAAGGAAGGGCCCAGCCCTGAAAGCTCTTGCTGCTCTTCACGGTGCCTTGGCGCCCTATCTACAGGCACAACAGCAGTGGGGATCTCTGCATTCCCAGAGACGCAACATCTCATGGCGCTCGGCCGCGGCACAGCCTCTTGCCGAAAAGGCAAACGTCCGGCTCCTTCTCCCACAAGGAAGGGCCCAGCCCTGAAAGCTGTTGCTGCTCTTCACGGTGCCTTGGCGCCCTATCTACAGGCACAACATAGTGGGGATCTGTGCTTTCCCAGAGACGCAACATCTCATGGCGCTTGGCCGCGGCAGAGCCTCTTGCCGAAAAGGCAAACGTCCGGCTCCTTCTGCCACAAGGAAGGGCCCAGCCCTGAAAGCTCTTGCTGCTCTTCACGGTGCCTTGGTGCCCTATCTACAGGCACAACAGCAGTGGGGATCTCTGCATTCCCAGAGACGCAACATGTCATGGCGCTCGGCCGCGGCAGAGCCTCTTGCCGAAAAGGCAAACGTCCGGCTCCTTCTCCCACAAGGAAGGGCCCAGCCCTGAAAGCTCTTGCTGCTCTTCACGGTGCCTTGGCGCCCTCTCTACAGGCACAACAGCAGTGGGGATCTGTGCTTTCCCAGAGACGCAACATCTCATGGCGTTCGGCCGCGGCACAGCCTCTTGCCGAAAAGGCAAACGTCCGGCTCCTTCTCCCACAAGGAAGGGCCCAGCCCTGAAAGCTCTTGCTGCTCTTCACGGTGCCTTGGCGCCCTATCTACAGGCACAACAGCAGTGGGGATCTGTGCTTTCCCAGAGACGCAACATCTCATGGCGCTCGGCTGCGGCAGAGCCTCTTGCCGAAAAGGCAAACGTCCGGCTCCTTCTCCCACAAGGAAGGGCCCAGCCCTGAAAGCTCTTGCTGCTCTTCACGGTGCCTTGGCGCCCTATCTACAGGCACAACAGCAGTGGGGATCTCTGCATTCCCAGAGACGCAACATCTCATGGCGCTCGGCCGCGGCAGAGCCTCTTGCCGAAAAGGCAAACGTCCGGCTCCTTCTCCCACAAGGAAGGGCCCAGCCCTGAAAGCTCTTGCTGCTCTTCACGGTGCCTTGGCGCCCTATCTACAGGCACAACAGCAGTGGGGATCTCTGCATTCCCAGAGACGCAACATCTCATGGCGCTGGGCCGCGGCAGAGCCTCTTGCCAAAAAGGCAAACGTCCGGCTCCTTCTCCCACAAGGAAGGGCCCAGCCCTGAAAGCTCTTGCTGCTCTTCACCTACCCTTGGTGCCCTAATCGACAGGCACAACAGCAGTGGGAATCTGTGCTTTCCCAGAGATGCAACATCTCATGGCGCTCGGCCGCGGCAGAGCCTCTTGCCGAAAAGGCAAACGTCCGGCTCCTTCTCCCACAAGGAAGGGCCCAGCCCTGAAAGCTCTTGCTGCTCTTCACGGTGCCTTGGCACCATATCTACAGGCACAACAGCAGTGGGGATCTGTGCTTTCCCAGAGACGCAACATCTCATGGCGCTCGGCCGCGGCAGAGCCTCTTGCCGAAAAGGCAAACGTCCGGCTCCTTCTCCCACAAGGAAGGGCCCAGCCCTGAAAGCTCTTGCTGCTCTTCACGGTGCCTTGGCGCCCTCTCTACAGGCACAACAGCAGTGGGGATCTGTGCTTTCCCAGAGACGCAACATCTCATGGCGCTCGGCCGCGGCAGAGCCTCTTGCCGAAAAGGCAAACGTCCGGCTCCTTCTCCCACAAGGAAGGGCCCAGCCCTGAAAGCTCTTGCTGCTCTTCACGGTGCCTTGGCACCATATCTACAGGCACAACAGCAGTGGGGATCTGTGCTTTCCCAGAGACGCAACATCTCATGGCGCTCGGCCGCGGCAGAGCCTCTTGCCGAAAAGGCAAACGTCCGGCTCCTTCTCCCACAAGGAAGGGCCCAGCCCTGAAAGCTCTTGCTGCTCTTCACGGTGCCTTGGCGCCCTATGTACAGACACAACAGTAGTGGGGATCTGTGCTTTCAGAGAGACGCAACATCTCATGGCGCTCGGCCGCGGCACAGCCCCTTGCCGAAAAGGCAAACGTCCGGCTCCTTCTCCCACAAGGAAGGGCCCAGCCCTGAAAGCTCTTGCTGCTCTTCACGGTGCCTTGGCGCCCTATCTACAGGCACAACAGCAGTGGGGATCTGTGCTTTCCCAGAGACGCAACATCTCATGGCGCTCGGCCGCGGCAGAGCCTCTTGCCGAAAAGGCAAACGTCCGGCTCCTTCTCCCACAAGGAAGGGCCCAGCCCTGAAAGCTCTTGCTGCTCTTCACGGTGCCTTGGCACCCTATCTACAGGCACAACAGCAGTGGGGATCTGTGCTTTCCCAGAGACGCAATATCTCAGGGCGCTCGGCCGCGTCAGAGCCTCTTGCCGTAAAGGCAAACGTCCGGCTCCTTCTCCCACAAGGAAGGGCCCAGCCCTGAAAGCTCTTGCTGCTCTTCACGGTGCCTTGGCGCCCTATCTACAGGCACAACAGCAGTGGGGATCTGTGCTTTCCCAGAGACGCAACATCTCATGGCGCTCGGCCGCGGCAGAGCCTCTTGCCGAAAAGGCAAACGTCCGGCTCCTTCTCCCACAAGGAAGGGCCCAGCCCTGAAAGCTGTTGCTGCTCTTCACGGAGCCTTGGCGCCCTATCTACAGGCACAACAGCAGTGGGGATCTGTGCTTTCCCAGAGACGCAACATCTCATGGCGCTCGGCCGCGGCAGAGCCTCTTGCCGAAAAGGCAAACGTCCGGCTCCTTCTCCCACAAGGAAGGGCCCAGCCCTGAAAGCTCTTGCTGCTCTTCACGGTGCCTTGGCACCCTATCTACAGGCACAACAGCAGTGGGGATCTCTGCATTCCCAGAGACGCAACATCTCATGGCGCTCGGCCGCGGCACAGCCTCTTGCCGAAAAGGCAAACGTCCGGCTCCTTCTCCCACAAGGAAGGGCCCAGCCCTGAAAGCTCTTGCTGCTCTTCACGGTGCCTTGGCGCCCTATGTACAGGCACAACAGCAGTGGGGATCTCTGCATTCCCAGAGACGCAACATCTCATGGCGCTGGGCCGCGGCAGAGCCTCTTGCCAAAAAGGCAAACGTCCGGCTCCTTCTCCCACAAGGAAGGGCCCAGCCCTGAAAGCTCTTGCTGATCTTCACCTACCCTTGGTGCCCTAATCGACAGGCACAACAGCAGTGGGGATCTGTGCTTTCCCAGAGATGCAACATCTCATGGCGCTCGGCCGCGGCAGAGCCTCTTGCCGAAAAGGCAAACGTCCGGCTCCTTCTCCCACAAGGAAGGGCCCAGCCCTGAAAGCTCTTGCTGCTCTTCACGGTGCCTTGGCACCATATCTACAGGCACAACAGCAGTGGGGATCTGTGCTTTCCCAGAGACGCAACATCTCATGGCGCTCGGCCGCGGCAGAGCCTCTTGCCGAAAAGGCAAACGTCCGGCTCCTTCTCCCACAAGGAAGGGCCCAGCCCTGAAAGCTCTTGCTGCTCTTCACGGTGCCTTGGCGCCCTCTCTACAGGCACAACAGCAGTGGGGATCTGTGCTTTCCCAGAGACGCAACATCTCATGGCGCTCGGCCGCGGCAGAGCCTCTTGCCGAAAAGGCAAACGTCCGGCTCCTTCTCCCACAAGGAAGGGCCCAGCCCTGAAAGCTCTTGCTGCTCTTCACGGTGCCTTGGCGCCGTATGTACAGACACAACAGTAGTGGGGATCTGTGCTTTCAGAGAGACGCAACATCTCATGGCGCTCGGCCGCGGCACAGCCTCTTGCCGAAAAGGCAAACGTCCGGCTCCTTCTCCCACAAGGAAGGGCCCAGCCCTGAAAGCTCTTGCTGCTCTTCACGGTGCCTTGGCGCCCTATCTACAGGTACAACAGCAGTGGGGATCTGTGCTTTCCCAGAGACGCAACATCTCATGGCGCTCGGCCGCGGCAGAGCCTCTTGCCGAAAAGGCAAACGTCCGGCTCCTTCTCCCACAAGGAAGGGCCCAGCCCTGAAAGCTCTTGCTGCTCTTCACGGTGCCTTGGCACCCTATCTACAGGCACAACAGCAGTGGGGATCTGTGCTTTCCCAGAGACGCAACATCTCATGGCGCTCGGCCGCGTCAGAGCCTCTTGCCGTAAAGGCAAACGTCCGGCTCCTTCTCCCACAAGGAAGGGCCCAGCCCTGAAAGCTCTTGCTGCTCTTCACGGTGCCTTGGCGCCCTATCTACAGGCACAACAGCAGTGGGGATCTGTGCTTTCCCAGAGACGCAACATCTCATGGCGCTCGGCCGCGGCAGAGCCTCTTGCCGAAAAGGCAAACGTCCGGCTCCTTCTCCCACAAGGAAGGGCCCAGCCCTGAAAGCTCTTGCTGCTCTTCACGGAGCCTTGGCGCCCTATCTACAGGCACAACAGCAGTGGGGATCTGTGCTTTCAGAGAGACGCAACATCTCATGGCGCTCGGCCGCGGCAGAGCCTCTTGCCGAAAAGGCAAACGTCCGGCTCCTTCTCCCACAAGGAAGGGCCCAGCCCTGAAAGCTCTTGCTGCTCTTCACGGTGCCTTGGCGCCCTATCTACAGGCACAACAGCAGTGGGGATCTGTGCTTTCCCAGAGACGCAACATCTCATGGCGCTCGGCCGCGGCACAGCCTCTTGCCGAAAAGGCAAACGTCCGGCTCCTTCTCCCACAAGGAAGGGCCCAGCCCTGAAAGCTCTTGCTGCTCTTCACGGTGCCTTGGCGCCCTATCTACAGGCACAACAGCAGTGGGGATCTGTGCTTTCCCAGAGACGCAACATCTCATGGCGCTCGGCCGCGGCAGAGCCTCTTGCCGAAAAGGCAAACGTCCGGCTCCTTCTCCCACAAGGAAGGGCCCAGCCCTGAAAGCTCTTGCTGCTCTTCACGGTGCCTTGGCGCCCTATCTACAGGCACAACAGCAGTGGGGATCTCTGCATTCCCAGAGACGCAACATCTCATGGCGCTGGGCCGCGGCAGAGCCTCTTGCCAAAAAGGCAAACGTCCGGCTCCTTCTCCCACAAGGAAGGGCCCAGCCCTGAAAGCTCTTGCTGCTCTTCACCTACCCTTGGTGCCCTAATCGACAGGCACAACAGCAGTGGGGATCTGTGCTTTCCCAGAGACGCAACATCTCATGGCGCTCGGCCGCGGCAGAGCCTCTTGCCGAAAAGGCAAACGTCCGGCTCCTTCTCCCACAAGGAAGGGCCCAGCCCTGAAAGCTCTTGCTGCTCTTCACGGTGCCTTGGCACCATATCTACAGGCACAACAGCAGTGGGGATCTGTGCTTTCCCAGAGACGCAACATCTCATGGCGCTCGGCCGCGGCAGAGCCTCTTGCCGAAAAGGCAAACGTCCGGCTCCTTCTCCCACAAGGAAGGGCCCAGCCCTGAAAGCTGTTGCTGCTCTTCACGGTGCCTTGGCGCCCTATCTACAGGCACAACATAGTGGGGATCTGTGCTTTCCCAGAGACGCAACATCTCATGGCGCTTGGCCGCGGCAGAGCCTCTTGCCGAAAAGGCAAACGTCCGGCTCCTTCTGCCACAAGGAAGGGCCCAGCCCTGAAAGCTCTTGCTGCTCTTCACGGTGCCTTGGTGCCCTATCTACAGGCACAACAGCAGTGGGGATCTCTGCATTCCCAGAGACGCAACATGTCATGGCGCTCGGCCGCGGCAGAGCCTCTTGCCGAAAAGGCAAACGTCCGGCTCCTTCTCCCACAAGGAAGGGCCCAGCCCTGAAAGCTCTTGCTGCTCTTCACGGTGCCTTGGCGCCCTCTCTACAGGCACAACAGCAGTGGGGATCTGTGCTTTCCCAGAGACGCAACATCTCATGGCGTTCGGCCGCGGCACAGCCTCTTGCCGAAAAGGCAAACGTCCGGCTCCTTCTCCCACAAGGAAGGGCCCAGCCCTGAAAGCTCTTGCTGCTCTTCACGGTGCCTTGGCGCCCTATCTACAGGCACAACAGCAGTGGGGATCTGTGCTTTCCCAGAGACGCAACATCTCATGGCGCTCGGCTGCGGCAGAGCCTCTTGCCGAAAAGGCAAACGTCCGGCTCCTTCTCCCACAAGGAAGGGCCCAGCCCTGAAAGCTCTTGCTGCTCTTCACGGTGCCTTGGCGCCCTATCTACAGGCACAACAGCAGTGGGGAT
The DNA here is from genome assembly GCF_026419915.1 of Harpia harpyja. NCBI lineage: Eukaryota > Metazoa > Chordata > Aves > Accipitriformes > Accipitridae > Harpia > Harpia harpyja. The sequence continues at coordinate 13,315,193 of NC_068961.1, read as the reverse complement.
CTCTGCATTCCCAGAGACGCAACATCTCATGGCGCTCGGCCGCGGCAGAGCCTCTTGCCGAAAAGGCAAACGTCCGGCTCCTTCTCCCACAAGGAAGGGCCCAGCCCTGAAAGCTCTTGCTGCTCTTCACGGTGCCTTGGCGCCCTATCTACAGGCACAACAGCAGTGGGGATCTCTGCATTCCCAGAGACGCAACATCTCATGGCGCTGGGCCGCGGCAGAGCCTCTTGCCAAAAAGGCAAACGTCCGGCTCCTTCTCCCACAAGGAAGGGCCCAGCCCTGAAAGCTCTTGCTGCTCTTCACCTACCCTTGGTGCCCTAATCGACAGGCACAACAGCAGTGGGAATCTGTGCTTTCCCAGAGATGCAACATCTCATGGCGCTCGGCCGCGGCAGAGCCTCTTGCCGAAAAGGCAAACGTCCGGCTCCTTCTCCCACAAGGAAGGGCCCAGCCCTGAAAGCTCTTGCTGCTCTTCACGGTGCCTTGGCACCATATCTACAGGCACAACAGCAGTGGGGATCTGTGCTTTCCCAGAGACGCAACATCTCATGGCGCTCGGCCGCGGCAGAGCCTCTTGCCGAAAAGGCAAACGTCCGGCTCCTTCTCCCACAAGGAAGGGCCCAGCCCTGAAAGCTCTTGCTGCTCTTCACGGTGCCTTGGCGCCCTCTCTACAGGCACAACAGCAGTGGGGATCTGTGCTTTCCCAGAGACGCAACATCTCATGGCGCTCGGCCGCGGCAGAGCCTCTTGCCGAAAAGGCAAACGTCCGGCTCCTTCTCCCACAAGGAAGGGCCCAGCCCTGAAAGCTCTTGCTGCTCTTCACGGTGCCTTGGCGCCCTATGTACAGACACAACAGTAGTGGGGATCTGTGCTTTCAGAGAGACGCAACATCTCATGGCGCTCGGCCCGCGGCACAGCCCCTTGCCGAAAAGGCAAACGTCCGGCTCCTTCTCCCACAAGGAAGGGCCCAGCCCTGAAAGCTCTTGCTGCTCTTCACGGTGCCTTGGCGCCCTATCT